>NC_056727.1:1249959458-1250096958 GCF_019279795.1 Protopterus annectens
GTGTCTGAAGCAGTGTCATATCCAATAGCACTGGGACTTCAGCTTCTTCCCTCACTTTTGACACTGTTGCATTCCGATTAGGTAGGATAGAATCCCAGATCCAGAACATCAAAGTTGGGGCCCTGTCTGTGGAGTAGAGACTTAAGTATTTGGAGCCCTGTCTGCCCCTCAGTGCTTTAACTCTATGTAGTGCATCTGTGAGATCCTCCTTGAAGCCATCCACTTTTGGAGTTTAGAGTGCTATCATCTCTGCTGTTATCGGTGATTAGTGTACTTAGTGTTTCACTGTTGCAGTCATCACATTTGGGTTATCCATGCCAGGGTAGCCCTCAGCCAGCCCGAGTACCAGAGACTTAGTCTTTCTGCGTCTGTTGCTGTCACTTCAGGACTGACGTCAGGTCGTCATTAGTGTAAAGTAAGGCAGCCGACGCCATTACATCAGTCTTCCTTGCCGTGGAGTCCAAAGCAGAAGCAGTTCGCATGAGTGCCGGTGGGCCGCTACTCGAGTTTCTTATACCGAATTAAAGCTGAAGTCTTCTTAAGCTAAGTACCCTGTTGAGCATCCTTTTTTCTTGCACTAACTGTTGTCAGAAAAAGTTAACAGTTGTCTCACCTGTGGAAAGCAAATACTACACCGAGACTTTCATTCTTACTGTGTCACTTCCTTAGGGCCAGACCATAGTGTCTCCCGCTGTCACTTGTGTGCTTTTTTCAAAACCAGAACTCTCCGTTGTCAGGCCCTGATTGTAGCTAGATATTTTCGCGTACAGTCCTCGAACTCCGATATGGCTTCGGTAAGCCTTCCAACAGCATATCTTCCGGAAAAAAAATGTAAAGATACAGACAGAAACAAGACCACACAGGTCCAAACCTACCGACGACGCTCCCGTTAAGCTAGTCGTCAGTTCTCCGGTCCTCAGTGAGGCGTTTTCACAGCCCCTGATGCCCACTTCTGCAGATTCGCAGGCCACTACGGAGACCCTTTATAGAGTCCAGTATGCTGCAAAACTCTTCGACTAAGGATCCTGCAGTCATTGAATGGGCTCTTAGCCGCTGAGCAGGCACTGGATTCCGAGGAAGTCCTTCGCACTACCGATTCTCGACACAAACCGATGTCGTTTTTCGCAACTACTGCTCTTTCGAAAACGACTGAGTTTCTTAGGCCCAGGGTACGAACCACACCCCAAAAAACTGACGACCCATTCTCGGGCACCTGCTTCCTTGCCTCAGTCTCAAATGCTTGAAATGGCAGAAGACCTTATCATGCTGATCCGGGGAAGCCAAGCTACCCCTTCCGAAAGGGAGAGATCTGTCCCCTATAGTTTTGTCTGGACAGGAGTCCGATGACTCTGATGCATCTGAATATGAAGACGTAACCTCTCCCTGTTTATGAGGATTCTGATGCAGAAGATTCCATTCCTTCAGCCTCTCCCCCAGAGGAGTTTTCCATTGGGGAAACCCTTCATACCTTAAAGGAGCATTTCCAGTGAGAGTCAGGACTACCCTTAGTCTAAAAAGAGAGACAGGGAATTCTTAGATCTTCCACAGCACAGACCTTTTGGCCATCCCCCAGGCCTGAGTGTTGTAGAGGATGTTTTCCTGGAATCCAGCTGGACTCCTAACACCCTCCCTCCTGCACCCAGAAAACCAGACAAGTACTACAGAGTCCCTGACTCTCAAATTTTTTTTAAAAATTCTACTGCTGACCCTGAGGTAATTTCTCAAGGGCCTAAAGGAATTAAAGCCAACTCTGCTAAGAATCCCACCCCCTCAGGTAGGGATTCCTGAGCACTAGACAGATTGGTTAAAAAAGTATACACCTCAGGTACTGTTGCTATCAGAGCACTAAATTTGTCAGTTCCGTATGCTAAAATTTCAGCAACATACCCTGGAACTCCTCAAACAAAAAATGTCTTCCTTTCCCGCTTGTGCAGAATCTAAAGAGTTACAAGAGTTAATGCATTCTGCAAGTCAAGTAACTAAATACACCTTGCACTGTGGTTTTGACACACTAGAAGCTTCTTGCAGGGCAGTAGTAATCGGATCTGTCCTTAGAAGGCATGCATGGCTTAAGGAAAAGCCTTTGCCAGACCATGTTAAATCTAAATTATTGGATGCCCCCTTGCAGAAGGACAACTTGTTTTGCACTAAGGCAGAAGAGGTCGTAAAAAAGATGGAAGAAAAAGCAAAATGTATGCAGACAGTTAAAGATTTCTTACTGATCCAGCCACCCAGGTTCAGCAGGCATTGTCCCACCAAGCACTGGTCCTTTTCTGCTCCCACCAGGCCAGTTCAGCCCAGACCCCGGGGAACCAGACCCCCCCCCCCCCCAAGACAGTAGCCATAGTTAATGCAGAGATCTAAGTAGTGGACTTCCTCCACTTCAAAACCATGGAGTTCTAAGTCAGTCTCTTGTGGTAAGAGCTCACAATGACTCTCCTCCCCCACGCCCTCCCTCTCCCCACCTTCACTTACCCCTAGGAGGAAAGCTCTCCTTTCATGCAAGCACCTGGGCCACCATTACCAACGACTGCTGGGTTCTCGACATTGTGTCCCAGGGATACATATTTTTTTTTCCACACCCTTCCAACTCCAAAAGGGTTCCCAGATCTACCTCCAAACCAGTGGGCAGAGTCGCAAAAGCAAGTCCTTTCACTGCTCTCTATGAGGGCAGTAGAGCACATTCCTGCAGAACAGAAAGGTCAAGGTTTCTACTCCCGAGTTTTTCTGGTACCCAGAAAAGAGGGCACCTGGTGCCCCATCCTCGATCTATCCATTCTAATCACCTTACTGTTCCCAAAATTCAAAATGCTCACCCTCCATGAGCTGCTACCCATGTTATCCAAGGATGCTTGGCTAGCCACCCTAGACCTAAAAGAGGCCTTACCTCCACATACCTATGAGGGAATCACACAGGAAATATCTCCATTTCAGGGCAGGATCTCAGCACTTTCAGTTCTCTGCGCTTCTTTTTGGCTTATCTGCTGCTCCCAGAGTTTTCACAAAATGTGTGGCTCTGGCCATTGCTTTTTGCAGACAAAGTAATATCCAGATTTAACCATACTTAGACGACTTCCTAATTCAGGCAGACAGACCAGAAAAGGTGCCCAAGCACCTGGCCTTTGTAAAGTCCCTACTATCCTCCCTAGGGTACACAATCAGTGAAAAGAAATCCAAACAGGTACCCACTCAAAGGATTGTGTTCCTGGGAGCAAGCCTGGACACAGCATCCCAGATGGCATTCCTTACTCCAGAAAAGCAAACTTTCCTGACCACCCGCTTCTCTCAACTAGCCACCAGACCCCAGCTATCTGTAAGGAAAATCCTGCAAGCTCTGGGGTTCGTGGCATCTTGCATTCTACTCATTCCATATGCCAGAGTGCATATGAGGAAACTTCAGTGGTATCTAAAAAGCCTTTGGTGTCATCACTTTCAAGACTTGGAGACTCTTTTATACCTATAATACCTTGCCTCAGAAAAGATTTTCTTTGGTGGGCAACAGTATGCTCCCACAACAAGGAACTACCTTTCTCGCCACCCCCACCCCCCGCCGCCCAGACCCTCACCACAGACGCATCAGACTATGCTTGGGGTGCATATCTGGACGGCAGGTGCATACAGGGCCAATGTAGCCCACAGCCAATCCATCTGCACATCAACCAAAAAGAGATGATAGCTGTCCAGGTACACCTTGATAGTTTTCAAACCCCTTCTCTCCCCAGGGGCTCTTCTGATCAAAACAGACAACACCACCACTATCATGTGGTATATCAACAAGCGGGAGAGACTCACTCCTACCCTCTATGCAGGCTGGCCATGGCCCTTTAGCACACAGTCTCTGCCATGCAACTCCACCTGTTAGCACAATTCTTACCAGGTTCTCTCAACCCTCTGGCAGACCATTTAAGCAGAAATCTTCTAGACCCATGCCAGTGGCAGCTCAACAGAAGAACCTTCACCCTAATAACTCAGACATGGGGCACCCTGAATGTTGATCTCTTTGCCTTCCACACCAACCATCAGCTCAGCAAGTTCTGCACCAGGGAGCATCACTGCATAGCTTGGAAAGTGGATGCCTTGTCCTTCCGCTGGGTCATTCTATCAGTCTACACCTTTCCTCCACTAATTCTCATACCCAGGGTACTGCTCAAAATAAAGGAGGAAAAACCAAGGACAATTCTTATAGCTCCATACTGGCTTCGCCAGCACTGGTACCCCTTGCTGCGCACCCTGTCCCCACTGCCACCATGGCATCTTCCTCAGATTTCAAACCTTCTGACCCAGAGGGAAGTGGAATTCATGCCTCCCCAATTGCAAACACTCAGTTTGGCAGCTTGGCTTATTCCTTAACCCCCAATCAGTCTGCCAACCTCAGTAAACAGGGTCTAGATGTTATACATGAGGCCAGATGCCCTAGCACTGGAATGTCTTATGCCGACAAATGGAAAAGGCTCTGCACCTGGATTCAGGCTAAGGGAGCCAATATGGCACAGCCCTTCCTCCCTCTCATCCTAGATTACTTAGCTGATCTGCTACACAGTGGCCTCTTTTTCCTCTGTTAAATTTCATGCCTCCGCTATCTCTGCACATTTTCCCACTGAGCAGCCCCTTTTCTCACATCCTTTGGTCAGACAGTTCCTAGGAGGGGCTAAGAACTTGAGGCCACCCAGAAGAGCACCAACTCCAGCTTGGGACCTTAACTTATGTGTTGGAAAGGCTCACCCATGCCCCCCTTTGAACCAGCCTTTTCAGCAGAGCTAAAATTTCTCTCTTGGAAGACAGCTTTCCTTCTGGAAATCACTTCAACCAAAAGGGTCTCCGAGCTGCAAGCACTCATGGCTGTGGAACCCTTCATCTTCCATGCTGACAGGGTATCCCTCAGGACTAACCCATTCTTTGTGCCCAAGGTGTGGTGTCCAGTGTGGCTCTCAACCAATCCATTCATTTGCCCACCTTTTTCCTAACCCACAGAACAAGGGGGAAAGGATCCTGCACTCTCTAGATATGTACAGACAGCTCAGATTCTATCTAGACAGGACTAAATCCTTCAGAAAATCTGATCAATTGCTGATTAGCTTTGCTGCAGGGGCTGAAAGCAAAGCAATCTTCTTACAAAAGATTTCCAAATGGATAGCACACTGCTTCCATTTCTGCTACAAACAACACAGAAAGCTTCCCCCAAGGGGGTCAGGACTCACGCCACCAGAGCAGCCTCCACCTCTTCAGCTTTCCTCAGAGGAGTCCCCACTAGGGACATCCTGGAGGCTGCCTCCTGGACATCTGTTCACACCTTTACCAGACATTACCACCTGCCTATCTTTTAAACCAGGGCAGAGTTTGCCACTGCAGTCTTGCAGAGCATCCTAGCCAGTCCCTAGTTTCCTTGACTCCTTTCACCCATTTCCTTAGCTTTGGGAATCAACCCAAATGTGATGACTGCAACAGTGAAACACAAAGAACATAGTACAGTTGTGTACACCTACCATAAATGTAGATGTTCGAATGTATTCACTGTTGCAGTCCTGGTTTCCCTCCCTACATCACCCTCTTCTTTCTTCTCTTTCCTTACAAGGGACATATTGATATTTACTTTCTACTGGTGGGGTTCTTCCACCAGAACTTAGCTACCACTTGGGGGCTCCTGACAGGTTATGGGAATTAAAACTGATGTAATGGCGTCTGCTGCCTTATTTTATACCACTGGCGACTTGTCAGTCCTGGAGCGACGGCAACCGATGCAGAAATACTAAGCTTCTGGTATTCAGGCCAGCTGAGGGCTACCCTGGCAGGGATAACCCAAATGCGATGAGTGCAACAGTGAATACTCTCAAATATCTACATTTATGGTAAGTGTACACAACTGTACTTTCTTCAGCCCCATTGTTTGAGTCAGCTTTTAAGGCTGTAGAGAAGGCTTTGGCTGGACCAAGAAGATTGGTGCGTTCACAGTGTTCACATCCATCTCGACTCCTGCTGGAGCCTGTGCATTATTTCTCTGATTTGGTTTGACAGGGTCAGGAAGACCCTATCAGCTTCAACACTGGTGGTTGATCGAGCTCCACATGAGTAGTCTCCTTCAGAGGCCTTGAGACACATTCCCTGGTGAATGACTTGCAGGCAAAAGCATATAGATTCCTTTCCTGAGTCTGTCACTGAGGACACCATCTTAGATGATTGAGAAGATCCCCAAAACAACCCCCCAACAGAGACATCTCTTTGGTATTCATTCTGGAATTGATGAAATGGGGGGATTGTCTACAGAAGCTCCTTATACTGATGAGTCTGTTTCTTGAACCATTTGGGTCTTACCCTTTGATGTCCTGTTTGATCCCACCTCCTGACTCCTTAATAGGTGACATCATTCAGAAGGCATGGAAGAAACCTGAGGTGGTAGAGCTTATCCCGGAAAAGCCTGACAAGATTTTATTTGCTCCTAAAGATAGGAAACATTGGCCCAAGTCCAAGGGTCTCTCAGCAAATGCTGTGGTGGTAGCAGCAGCCACAAAAAAGTAACTACCAGAAGAAAGTTCCTCTGTCCATCCCTTGAACAGGAAGTCAAGGGCATTGGACTGACTGGGGAAATGGGCATATGCTTCAATGAAATTTGCACTTTGAGCGTTGAACTGTTTGGCACGCATGACATGTTTCCAAAGAGGTTTGATCAAGGAGCTTTCCAAGTCTCTTGCAGGAGTTTGTCTACAGAAGTCCAGAAGACAGTAGATGCCCAAATGTCTGTCCTACAGTCTTCCTCTAATGTAGCCATGAGAATGCCAGAACTATACGTCGTCGGGCCCTTATTGTAGTTAAATATTTTCGCTTTCGGTCCCCATATTCTGATATGGCTTTGGTAAGCCATCCGACTTCCAATCTTCCAAAAAAAAAAAAAAAGGGATAAAGTCAGAGACGGACCGCACAGATCCAAAACTGCAGATGATGCTTCCGGTAAGCTAGTCGTCAGTTCTCCGGTCCTCAGTGAGGCACTTTTGTAGGCCCTGATTCCCGCTTCTGTGAATTCTTCGACTAAGGATCCTGCAGCTGTCTCTACCTTGGGTGGCTCCGGAGCCGCTGAGCAGCCACTGTCGTCCGAGGAAGTTCTTCGCACTACTGATGACCGACACAAACCGACGATTTCTTCCGCGTCTCCAGTTCTTTCTAAAACTACCGAGTTTCTAAGGCCCAGGGTACGAACTACGCCTAAAAAACTGATGACCCAAGCTCAGGCACCTGCTTCCATGCCTCAATCTCAAATGCTTAAACTGGTGTAAGACCTTGTTATGCTTATTAGGGGAAGCCAGGCTACCCCTTCCAAAAGAAAGATACTTGTCCCCAGTAGTTTTATCTGAACAGGAGTCTGATCACTGAGGATTCTGAATATGAAGACATGCAACCCCTCTCTGCTTATGAGGATTCTGATGCAGAGGAATCCATTCCTTCTGCCTCTCCTCCCAAGGATTTTTCATTTGGTGAAACCCTACATACTTTAAGGGAGCATTTCCGATGGGAATGTCAGAACTATCCTCAGTTAAAAAAGAGATTCTGGGAATTAGATTTACCACATCACAGACCTTTAGCCATTCCTCCTGTCCTGGATGTTGTGGATGATGTTTTTATGAAATCCAGTTTGACTCCTGACACCCTTCCTCCTGCTCCCAGGAAACCTGACAAGGTAGTACAGAGTCCTTGACTCTCTCAAATTCCTTTTCAAAAATCCTACTGCTGACCCAGAGGTCATCTCCCAAGGACCTAAATGAGTTAAAGCAACCTCAGCTAAGAATCCCACCCCCTCAGACAGGGATTCCCGAGCTTTGGACAGATGGTTAAAAAAGTATACACCTCTACTACAACTGCTATTAGAGCACTAAATTGTCAGTTCCACATGCTGAAATATCAGCAGCATACCATGGAACTCCTCAAACAAAAATGATCTTCCTTTCCTGCTTGTGCAGAAAATAAAGAATTACAGGAGCTTATGCATTCTGCAAGCCAAGTTACTAAGCACACCTTGCAATATGGCTTTGACGCCCTAGAAGCATCTTGCAGGGAAACAGTCACTGGTTCTGTCCCTAGAAGGCATGCTTGGCTTAAGGAACAGACCTTGCCAGACCATGTCAAATCAAAATTATTGGACGCACCATTGAACAAAGACAATTTGTTTGGCACCAAGGCAGAAGAGGTCTTAAAAAAGCTAAATCTATGCAGACAGACTTTTTACAGGTCCAGCGTCTGAGGTTCAGTAAGCATTGCCCATCCAAGCACTTGTCCTTTCCTGCCCCCTTCAGGCCAGCTCAGCCCAGACCCAGAAAAAGCAGACCCACCAGACAGCAATCCCAGGGAATGCAGAGATCTAAGCAATTGAGTTCCTCCTCTTCAAAAACAGTGTGCTAAGCCACCCCTTTGTTAAGAACTCACAATGACTTTACACCTCCACCCCTTACCTCTGCCCACCTGCTTGTGTTCCTAGGAGGAAAACTCTCCTTCAATTCAAAAAAACTGGGCTCTATTATCAGTTACCGATGGGTCACCAGCATAGTGTCCCAGGGATACAAATTTTATTTCCACACTCTGCCAGCCCCAAAAGGGTTCCCAGATCTTCCTCCAAACAAGTGGGCAGAGGCCAAAAAGCAAGTCCTTTCCCTGCTCTCCATGGGGGCAATACAGCATGTTCCTGCAGACCAGATAGGCCAAGGTTTCTATTCCAGACTCTTCCTGGTACCCAGAAAAGAAGGCGCCTGGCATCCAATCTTCTATCTTTCCACTGTAAACACCTTTCTGGTGATAACAAAATTTAAAATGCTCACCCTCCAGCAACTTCTTCCTATGCTTTCCAAGGATGCTTGGTTATCCACCCTAGACCTAAAAGTGGCCTACCTACACATCCCAATCAGGGAATCTTGCAGGCAATGTCTATGTTTCAGGGCAGGATCTGTGCACTATCAGTTCTCTGTGCTTCCCTTTGGTTTATCCACTGCTCCCAGAGTTTTCACAAAATCCCTGGCTCCATCCATTGCTTTTTGCAGACAAAAAAATATTCATATATACCCCTATTTAGACGATTGCCTGATTCAGGCAGACAGGAAAAGCTGTTACAGCACCTGTCCTTTGTAAAGGACCTACTGACCTCCCTGGGGTACACTATCAATGAAAAGAAATCAAAACTAATCCCCACACTAAAAATTGTATTCCTGGGAGCATGCCTGGACACAGCATCCCAGATAGCATTCCTTACTCCAGAAAAACAAGCCTAACAGGCTACTTCTCTCAACTAGCCTCCAGAACCCAATTATCCACAAGGAAAATCCTGCAAGCTTTAGGGTTTATGGCCTCCTGCATTCTACTCATTCCATATGCCAGACTGCATATTAGGAACTACAGTGGTACCTAAAAAGCCTTTGGTGTCAACACTCTTAAGAGCTGAAACTATCATACCTATGATACCCTGTCTAAGGAAGGATTTTCTTTGGTGGGCTGCAGCATGCAACCACAACAAGGGACTTCCCTTCTCACAACCCCACGCCGCCCAGACCCTCACAACAGATGCATCAGACTATGCTTGGAATGCACATCTGGACGGCAGGTGCATTCAGGGCCATTGGAGGCCAAATCAAGTACATCTGCACATCAACCAAAAACAGATACTAGCTGTTCAGCACGCCTTGACAGCTTTCAGACCCCTACTCTTCCCGGGTCCTCTAGTGATCATAACAAACAACACCACAATGATGTAGTATATCAACAAGCAGGGAGGGACTCACTCTTATCCTCTCTGCAGGCTCGCCATGACCCTTTGGCACACAGCCTCAGCTATGAATATACACCTGCTAGCACAATTTCTGCCAGGCTCCCTAAACTCTCTGGCAGACAACTTAAGAAGAAACCTGCTAGACTCACACAAGTGGCAGCTAGACCACAGAACTTTCAACCTGTTACCCAGAAATGGGGCACCCCGAAGGTGGACCTCTTTGCCTCCCACTCCAATCATCATCTCAGCAAATTCTGCACCAGGGAACCTCATAGCAAGCCCTGGAAAGTGGATGCTGTATCCTTCCCATGGGTAAACCTCTCGCTATATGCATTTCCCCCTCTACCACTAATTTCAATGGTACTGCTCAATATAAGGGAGGAAAAACCAAGGGGAGTCTTGCCCCAGACTGACTATGCCAGCACTGTCACCCCTGCCACTATTGCACCTACCTCAGATCCCAACACTCCTGACCCAGAAGAATGGAGAATTCATGCATCCACAATTGCAGACCCTGAACCTGGCAACCTGGCTTATTCTCTGACCTCTCGTCAAGCTGCCAGATTAAGCAAATAAGTCCTGGATGTTATACTGGAGGCTAGACGCCCCAGTACTAGAAAATCGTATGCTGGTAAGTGGAAAAGGTTTTGCACCTGGAGCCAGGGTAACGGAGCCGAAACAGCACAGCCCTCCCTACCTCTCATCCTGGATTAGCAGACCCTACTACACAGGGGTCTATCCTTCTCTTCTATTAAAATTCATGCCTCTGCCATCTCTGCTCATTACAGCACAGAGCCACCTCTCTTCTCACACCCTGTCATCAAAAAGTTCCTAAGAGGGGATAACAACTTCAGGCCACCCAGAAGAGCTCCTACCCCAGCTTGGGACTTTAACTTTGTGTTGGAAAAGCTCACCCTACCCACCTTTGAGCCTGCAGTTCAGCAGAGTTAAAGTTCCTCTCTTGGAAAACAGCCTTACTTCTTGGCATCACTTCAGCTAGAAGAGTTTCAGAGCTACAAGCACTCATGGCTGTAGAGCCCTTCATCATTTTCCATGCTGACAGGGTCTCCCTCAGGACTAACCCAGCTTTCATGCCTTAAGTGGTGTCCAGTGTGGCTCTCAACCAATCCATTAATTTGCCCACCTTTTTCACTAACCCACAAAACAAGGGGAAAAGGATTCTGCACTCTCTAGATGTGCACAGACAGCTCAGATCCAATCTGGATAGGACTAAATCTTTTAGAAAAACTGACCAATTGCTAATCCTCTTCGCAGCAAGGGCAGAGGGCAAGGCCATATCCAAACAATCTCCAAATGGGATAGCACACTGCATCCATTTCTGCTACAAACAGGATGGGAAACCGTCCCAAAGGGGGTCAGGGCGCATTCTACCAGGGCAACCTCCACCTCTGCAGTTTTTCTAAGAGGGGTCCCCACCAGGGACATCCTGGAGCTGCAACATGGACTTCTGTTCATACCTTCACCAAGCATTACCACCTGCCTCTCTTCTCCAAGTCCCGGGCAAGCTTTGCCATTGCAGTCTTGCAGGGCATTCTAGCCAGCCCACCAGTCTTCTTAACTGCCTCCACCCTTTTCTTCAGCTTTGGGAATCAACCAAGTGTGATGACTGCAACAGTGAAACATGAAGAACATGGTATAGTTGTGTACACTTACCATAAATGTAGATGTTCTATCTACTAACCCAATGGGAATGCTCTTGCTCCCATCCATCTTAATACTGTACTGCCTTACCTCCTCTCCCTCTTTTCCAACAACATGCTTGCTTCTGCCTCACAAGTAAGGACTTCTCAGTATTTTTTCAGAAATGTTTTCCGGTTTCTAGTCTATATCATCTGTAACTGTCTGCAACTGTCTTCTGAATGGTGTTCTCTAACTGCATAATCTTGTAAATAATGCAATGTATACTTCTGTATTCTCTGTATTGTTTCACCACCAGTTTAATGCTCAAACTGCATAACTTGTAAATATTGTCTCATGCTCATAATGCATAATTTGTTAACATTGTTTGATGCTCAAACTGGATAATTTTGTAAACATCGCAACACATATTGTAACCCTTCTTTCTGGAGCTTTTCTCCCCAGGATTCCGTTGAAAACGGGTTCATATTGGCCCAATGGACTATCCTGGTAAACCAACTACAAATAAATAAAATAAAATGTTCTAGTGTATTCACTGTTGCAGTCGGCCTCCATCCCCCTTGTCTCTCTCTGTCTCACTCTCTTTTCCTCTGTCCTTACAGGGAATTTTTATTTACTTTCTACTGGTGGTGTTCTTCCACCATAACCTCGCTCCCTATTTGGGGGCTCCTGACAGTTGGGGCAAGAAAAACTGATGTAATGGCGTTGGCTGCCTGATTTTATACAACTGATGACCTGACGTCTTTCCTGGAGAGACAGCAACTAATGCAGAAATACTAAGCCTCTGGTATTCCGGCCAACTGAGGGCTACTCCTTGCAGGATAACCCAAGTGTGATGACTGCAACAGTGAATGCACTCAACATTTACGTTTATGGTAACTGTACACAACTGTACTTTATTGCAGTCTCTGCTGTTAAAACATCCAGACAGTGCTGCTGTCTACCCTACTGATAAAGACAGCATGTTCGTGGACAGACTAAGGAAGAAAGTGTATACCTCCTCTACTCTGGCTATAAGAGCTCTCAACTACCAAACACACATGGCTAGGTATGTCCTGGACCCCATTTCCAAGGCTTCTACCCTCCTCTCTCAGGTTCTTGATTCATCTATAAAACCCCAACTTAACACCCTGCTTTCCACAGCATCTCAAGTGACTACCCACTCCAAGTGCAGTTATGATGCTGTGGAAACCTCTTTAAAATCTGCTGCATGAGGTTCAGTGCTGAGGCGATATTCCTGGTTGAGACTTCAGCCGCTTCCTATGGATATGCAAACTAAACTGCCTGATGCCCCACTGGGCACTAAAGCCCTGTTTGGACAGGCTTCAGCAGAACAACTTAAATTCCTTATGAAAAGGAAAAAGCGCTTCAAAACCTAAAACATTTGTTGGTGTTTCCTATCCCCAGATATCACAGAAACTACACACAGAGCTTCCTTTGTCAGGAGACAGTCCTCCCACCCAGCTCTTTAGCCAAAGGAATGTAGGCAACCTAGGAAAAGCTCTACTCTCAGGTTTCCTTCTACCCCTTCGACCACCCTTTTTCAGAGCCAGTCAGACCATACCAGACTATCCCAACTGTGACTTACAATGAGTAAGCCCAAACACCCCCCATCCCTTCAACTCACCTTCTCCCTACCCTCTTGGTGGAAAATTACATCAGAAAACTGGGTCCTCTCCATCATTCAGAGGGGATACTTTATGACTTGGTGGATGTTACCCCCCCCTTCCAGGGAATTCCTCAACCTCCCCCAAACCAAGCTCACCTTTTCCCACCCATCATTCAACAACTGCTAACTCAGGGCACCATAGAGCAGCTACCTTCCCCCAAAGTAACAAAGGTTTTTACTCCAGAATTTCTGGTACCAAGGAAAGATGGCCCATGGAGGCCAATTCTGGATTTATCTTTCCTAAACCTGTTCCTCAAGGTACCCAGTTTCAAAATGATTAGCTTACCTTTGCTCCTACCACTCATATCAACACAGGCTTTCATGGTAGCTTTGGATTTGAAGGATGCTTTCCTCCGCATTCCTATTCACCCAGATTACAGGAAATTCCTACGCTTTGTAGTAAGTTCCTGGCATTTTCAATTCTCTGCATATTGCCCTTTGGACTCTCCACTGCTCCTCGAGTGTTCACAAAGTGTCTGGCACCCTTCTTTCAGTGTCTGAAGTGGGAACTTCAGTGGTGCATCTCTGCTATCCACCTCAACCAGGGGAACCCCCTTACCGGTACTGGCGCCCCTACAACTAGTCTCCACAGACTCATCAGACATGGGTTGGGGTGCAGTGCTACTACAGAACCAGAAGCAATTCACTGTGCAGGGAAAATGATCCACACTAAGAAGAAAGGACCATATCAACATCAAGGAAATGAGGGCACTGCTTTTAGCCCTACAAACATTCAAGTCAGCTGTATGCCCAGGAACCCTGAAATTGATCAATATGCAGCCTAGCCACCCAGATCTGGACCCTAGCATCATCACTACAGATTCATCTGGTCGCAGTGTGCATTCCCTCTGCAGAGAATGTTATGGCAGACTGACTCAGCAGAATTTCAGCTCCCCCCTCGCGAATGGATGCTTCACAGAGAGGTATTCCTAAGTCTTATCCACAGGTGGGGTATTCCACAAGTAGATCTTTTTGCCTCCTCCCAGAACAGACAGATGCCCAGGTTTTGCACAAGAGAGCCACATTCACAAACCTGGAAAGTGGACGACTTCTCCTTTCCTTGGGAGGGTATGTATCTCTATGCCTTCACACCGATTGAGAAAGTCCTCCTGAAAATCCAGAGGGACAAACCCAAAATCCTGTTGGTGACCCCCTTTTGGCCAAGACGGCATTGGTTTTCCCTTCTCAATCTACTAGCCAAGGGCAGTCATCACAGGTTACCCCACTGAATAGACTTACTCACCCAGGACAGGGGACTACTACACCCTCAGGTGAACAATCTAAATCTGACCTTATGGGTGATAGGGTTCTAATCCCCTTCGGACACCTATACTCAGAGAACGTACTCAATGTTCTGCAGGAGGCCAGAAAACCTAGTACCAGGAGAAATTGTGTCTAAATGGAAGATATTCTCCAGGTGGTTTCATAGTTCATAGATTCATGATTCATAGATTCATAGTTTAGTACTAAGCTAACTGCCCTTGCGAGCCATTTTAAACCTAGCCAATTATCCCTTGTAAGACTCAAACCCTGCACCTTGTGTTTGTAAGGCAAACACCTTAGACATTAAGCCACCCTCCCAACCCTATACTGGTGTCAAAGGAAAAAAACAGGACCCTATGACTATTCCTGTACCCTTGGTCCTTTCCTATTTGTGTGAGCTTCTTCGCTCAGGACTAACTTGTTCTTTAGTTAAAGTCCATTTATTTCCCATCTCTGCTTGTCTGCCCATGTTACTGCCTCTGGCTTCTAGATTGGAGGTCAAGCTTTTCCTGCAAGAGGTACTTCATATTAGACCCCCCTGAAAGCCTATACCTCCACCTTTCGGACTTGAATTTTGTTCTAGAAAAACTTACATTGCCACCTTTTGAACCAGCACATTCAGTATCCCTAAAATTGTGCAACCTGAAAACAGTTCTGCTAGTTGCCCTTACTTCCGCCAGGAGGGTATCGGAAATAAAAGCCCTTATGCCTACCCCTCCTTACCTTATTTTCCACAAGGACAGAGTTGCCCTCAGGACTAACCCCTCCTTCATGCCTAAGGTGGTTAAAGAACTCTCATTAAACCAGACCATTAACCTACCTCTTTTTTTACCCTCACCCTCAAAACCTCTCAGAGAGGACTGTTCATTCTCTAGATGTCCACAGACATCTGAGGTACTACTTAGACAAAACCAAACCAAAGTTTGACCAGCTTTTCATCTCCTTCCACCCTAGGGCTCTAGGGAAGGCATTCTCCAAACAGATCATTTCTCCGTGGATCTCCAGGTCCATTGGCATATGCTATTCCTGTCATGGAAAAACTTTATACGGATATGTCAAATCACACTCAACCAGGGCATCTGCTTCCTCAGCTGCCTTTTTCAAAGGAATTGATTACGCCTCAGTTTTAGAAGCTGCTATTTGGGCTTCAGTGCACACCTTTACCAAACATTACAAACTGGACCTAGCCTCCAGAGCTAGAGCTGGGTTTGCCATATCTGTTCTTCGTGGTCTCATTGACCAAGGGATTCCAATCCTCCACCCTGGCTCATACCTAAAAGCTTTGGTATTCTCCCTACTGTTATGAGTACTGCAACATGAGAATAGAAGGACATAGAATAGTTGTGTAAGAACTTGCCATAACCTTAGTTGTCCTTCTCTTCTGTGTTGCAATATTCAGTCCCTCCCTGCTACCCCCTCTAGTTTACCTGTCTGATTATACTTTTACTTACCTGTGGGGACATAGTCACCCATTCTCATAACTTCTCCAGTACACACAGCCTATCAAATACCCTGTGGTCTAGTCTACATGTGAGTCTCAAGGGTCTCCCAGTTATTACCCTCTTTAAACCTCCAGGAGTACTATTGTATGCAGCAGCCCATTCTGAAGAGGGTACGTGCAGACGTCACTTTTATACCCTACATCGTTTTATGGCTCTGACAGAGGACGTCACACTTACCCTCCTGCACCAAAGACTTTGGTATACTGGCCGTATGGTAGTGCTGCAGGCAGCAACCTCCCTACTGTAAGGAATACTGCAGTATGGAAGAGAGGGGCATCTAAGTTTATGTTAAGTTCTTGTACAACTATTCTTTCCATTTAAACCAGCTCATTAGGCTGATTTGAGGTTTTTAACATGGAACAGAGTTTTGCTGATTGCTCTGATTTCTGCAAGGAGAGTGGTTTAGTTCCAAGTGCTTATGGTGGGTCAGCCTTTTCTAGTTTTCCAATAAGATTGGGTTTCCTTCAGAATTAATCCTCCTTTTATGCCTGAAGTGGTATCCAAGTTTACTTTGAACCAAGCTATCCATCTCCTTTTTTCTTTCTAGAACCTAAAAGCCAATAAGAAAGGAATCTTCATACCTGGATATGTACAGACAGTTCAGATATTGTCTTGACAGAAGTAGAAATGCTAATCATTTATTTCTTATGAAGGTAAAAAAAAGAAAATGTGTCCAAGCAGGCCATATCCAAATGGTTGTCACATGCTGTTTATTACTTCGTTATTCCCCCACAATAAGGTAATTCAGGTATTGCCAAGGTCACTTTACCAGATGTCGTTTCATCTGCGTTTTTTTGGAAAAGGGTGGGTTCTAGATGTGCTCTAGTAAGAACAGCTAGGTCCACTGTATGCACTTTTACAAAGTGCAACAAATTAGATTCCTTCCCCAGGTCTTAGAGCAGGCTTTTGTTAGGACCATTCTCCAGGGGCTGCTCGACCCTCAACCTTCTTCCTCCCAGCCACTATAAGCTATGGTGGTCCTCTCATACAGATACTACAACAATGATCAAATGATGAATATAGGACAGTTGTGAAAGTAAACTTACTACAATAGTAGATGTTCAAATGCTGCAGTAGCCACTCTTCTGCTTCCACCTCCCTTATTTTTGTATGCTTTTGTTGTCAAGATGAGGATTTTTTTTTTTTTTAATATTGTCTTGCATTGACCTCTCTCAGGGCTGTAGCCTTTCTTTTTGAGTTAGCATGGAAAGCACTGAAAAGCTTGGCACCCCAGCTGTTGGCTCTGATGATATCTCTTCCATTCATTCCTCAATGAATGAGTTATTGGATCTAATTAGGATCCAACCTCAGCTACTCTTACACTATTAGTCCAAAACTCTGGTTCCTTCCCTTACCCACAATTCCCTGTAACTAGTAAATTTTCCTAGATCTTGTTTGCTGCTCATTTGCTATGTTCACAATCTTCATTGCTCAGGTTTGGTTTCAGCGAAGTCGAAGCTAATTGTTTTTATAACTTGTTATATTTGTAAGGTTTATCCTTCTTTGCCTTTGTAGTATTACTTTTCTTGTCTTTCTTAACCTCCCTTTACTTAAAAAAAAAAAAAAAAAAAATTAGGCTTTGTTCCTTATTGGCGCACTTATCTTCTATGGTAGAGTTTTCTGACTGGTAGCATTTTGGTGAACAATATCTGTTTCTTTGTTTTGTTGCTGTGGGTTATTACTGTTGCATTTTATCTTTTTGGTTACTTGTTTAGGTTTCATCTCGAAATGGCAAATAAACTCTCAGGATTTAATTTTGTGGCCTGTGGCCATAAGATACCAAATGCAGATGCATATGCCAAGTGTGTATACTGTTTACGTTCTGCTCATCTTAATGAGCAATGTCCTATTTGTACCACTTTTGGCACCAGAGCTCTTGAAAGGCGAAATAAATTAGTTAGCAAGGGTCTCATTCTTGCCTTCACCAGAGAAGCTTCCCATCCTCACTCTGCTGTATCTGCTGTCTCCCTTTCTGCTAGGAAATCTGCTAAGATCAAAGGCAAGAAGAATGGTGGTAAGCTAAAAGAAAAGGATAAAGAAAAGAATAACGATCCCAAAAAGTGGTCAGTGGATTGTTCTTCCTTGGGTCACCCTCTAAAATGTCTTTGGACTTTGAATCTTGCCCCAGCTTCAGATCCTGTCTTTATCGGCTCCAGCATTCCTCCTTTGTCGGAACCATATTTCTCTCCAGATCCTGTTTTGCCCAGACTGTGATTCCCTTTCCTCTTGGGAAGAAATCCAGTCCCTCCTCACTGCTTCATTTCTCTACTTGGTGTGATCTTGTAGGAGCCTTTCTGAAGTGGATATGAATAGAATGATGAAGTTCCTCAGGACACAAATCCAGTCAGGGAGTTTCCTGGCTCCAAATTCAGTCGAAGCTGTAGGCATGAGCCCATCCCCTCATCATATTATTACTCCTTTCCCAATCCGACCTTTTGACTCTTGAGTTGTTGGATCTATGCCTCTCTTGGGGTTTGCCGACTTTGAATATTGACTGTCGTCTTTGTTGGCTCCAACAGTATCCGTGATCCAGTTGGTGCTGAGTGGCTTGGACCCTGGCTGATCTCGGACCCAAGGTGCAGGTGTTGGACCCAGGGGGCCTGGCTTGACTCTGAAGGCCCTAAGAGCCATCCCTTCCACTCAGAACTTTGGTGCTATAGACAGCTTTGCCCCAGTGTCTGCTTCAGAACAAAGTCAAATAGAGCTCAGGAGCCAATCCATGCTAGGTGCTGCAGGTCTTATAGGAGGGTCTCTGGTCCTGTTTTGACTTTTGCTTTCAAGTGTGTGTGCACTCACTCTAGGGAGTGGATTTCCCTTTTCCATTCAGACCTGTCCCTCCCCCATAGGAGTTTGCTGGGTCCTGATCCTATACCTTCTGTCAGACAGCTCCTTGTGTTGAAACTGTCGGCAGTGAGGACACCCATTCAGCTTCTGAGTCTTGCAAGAACCACCCCGGTAGGTAACTTCACTGGAAGCATTCATGTAAAAGGTGACAAGTTGACTTGGAAATGCTTAGACAGAAAAGGGTGTGGTCTTCTGAACCCCCTTCCAGGAAGAGTAATTTTATTTTTGTTTTTTTTTTTGGCTGGCCTGTGTATTTCTTGGGTGGTCCCTCCCATGACTGTTGACTTGATCTCCAAGTGGGCATGGAAGGAATAATACATGACCAAACCAACTCAGTGCAAACCTGGTAAGTTTTTTGTATCACCAAAGGACTGTCCATATTGGAGCAAGGGTTCCGCTGTTGATTCCATAGTGGTGGCCACCAAAAAGGAGCTTGACGAGGAAAGATGTTCATCGTACTATGCTGCTGCAGTCATCACACTTGGGTTATCCTGCCGTCAGGCGGTCCCGCAGTCGTCCCGAATTCCAAAGCCTTGGTCCGGCATCTGTTGTCGTCGCTTCTTCCCTGACGTCAGTGCGACAGGGGTATAAAAGAGGCAGCCGACGCCATTTTCTTCTGTCTTTCTTGCCTCGCGGTGCCCGAAGCAGAAGCAGTTCGCAAGTGCTGGTCGGCCAGCTCCTGAGATTTCAGAACAGAATTTCAGCCGACGTCTTCTTTAAAGTTAAGTACCCCGTTGGGGAAACTTTTCTTGCCTCAGACCGATGTCAGACAAAGTTAATAATTGTATTACTTGTGGGAAGCAAATATCTCATAAGGATTTCCATTCCTATTGTATTCCTTGCCTAGGCCCAGACCACGACGTCTCTGGTTGTCGGTTTTGTGCTAGGTTCAATAAACGCACTATCAAGCGTCGGGCTGATACCGCCCAACATTATTTTGGTAGAAGATTCAATTATATTATGTCATCAGAGCATCCGACATCAGCTATGTACAAAAAATGCAAGGACAAAGACAGGCAGCCTAGGCCTAGACAAGAAACCGAGGTCTCAGTTAGGCCTACCTCCGGATCCCCGGTACTCGGTGAGGCGCCTACGCAGCCCCTGACTACCGCGGATTCAGAATATTCGACTACCTCGCAGACAGAGACTACCGGGCCTTTGGAGCCCGATCCTTCTAAACACGCGGACGCCATGCCTAGCGACCCAGATACTAGGGACAGGCCTTCGGCTTCCGAAGGTGTATTTAAACAGACGACTCTCTCGGTTAAATCTTACGCTAAACTTAAAGCGATGACAAAAGTTAAAAAAACGAGTCCACAGACTACCACACAGGCCCCAATGCCTAATAAACAGATGCTTAAAATGGCGGAGGACCTGATCACCCTTATAAGGGGTTCACAACCGTCTCCTGACAAAAGGCCTAGGCTGGAGGAAGATTACCCTCCATCTGACCAGGAATCCATTTCCTCAACAGACTCAGAGGAACAGGATTACCCCTTCCCTTCTTATGAAGACTCTGATGCAGAAGACTCTATCCTCACTGTTTCCCCTCCTGAAGATTTTTCTTTTGGAGAAACCCTGCACACCATGAGAGAGCATTTCCCCTGGGAAGGCCAAGATTACTCTGATTCCAAGAAAAGACTCCGAGAGTTTCTTTTTCTTCCTCAACATAGACCCCTAGCTATTCCACCAGTCTTAGACATTCTGGATGATGTTTATAATGAATCTAGTCTAAACCCAGATTCCATACCACCAGCTCCAGTCAAGCCTGACAGATATTAGAGTTCCTGACTCTCATAAGTTTTTGTATAAAAGCCCTCCAGCAGACCCAGAAACCATTTCCCAGGGTCCCAAGCGGGTTAAGGCCTCTACAGCTAAAAATCCTCTTCCTGCTGAAAGAGATTCCAGAGCATTAGAAAGATGGGGGGGGGGAGTTTACACGTCTGCCACTTTAGCCATGAGGGCATTAAACTGCCAATTCCACATGATTCAATACCAGCAGTACCTGCTTACTCAATTAAAACAGAAAAATGAGCCCTCAAACAGAACAGCCAAATTTCAGAGAGATACAAGATTTGTTGCATGCAGCAGAGCAGGTGGGAAAGCATACCCTGCAATGTGGTTTTGAGTCTTTGGAGGCCTCATGTAGAGCAGCTGTTACATGATCTGTTATACGTAGGCATGCTTGGTTAAAACAGCAAACTTTACCAGAACATGTCAAAACAAAGCTACTGGATGCTCCACTTCAAAGGGATGCATTATTTGGTGTCAAGGCAGAGGAGGTTTTAAAGAAAATGAAAGAAAAAGCAAAATCAATGCAAACAGTTAAAGATTTCTTGCAGGTACAGCCTCCATGCTTCAGCAGAAACTGGCCATCAAAGAACTGGTCCTTTCCTGCTACAGACAGACCCCAAAGGGGCAGGTACAGACGCCCTAGGGGCAGAGGCCAGACAACAAGGCTCCTATAGACCTAGACAATGGCAAGCATCATCTCAAAGAGGGGGAGATGACAGATCTCAACCCTTCAGGAAGCAAACACAATGACTTTCCTCTTCGCCTGCTAAGCAAGATTGCCCAGGCAGCACCTATAGGAGGAAAACTGGCTCTTTTCGCACAAAACTGGCACATCATAACAAAGGACAAATAGGTTTTGGATATTATTACCCGAGGCTACAAATTTCACCTACACACTTTACCACGGATGAGAGGCATGCCAAATCTGCCAACAAACCAATGGGCAGAGGCTCAAAGACAAGTTACAGCCCTCATGGATTTAAGAGCAATTCAGAAGGTACCTATCAAAGAACAAGGTCATGGTTTTTACTCAAGACTGTTTCTTGTACCAAGTAAGGACAAAGCCTGGAGACCCATCTTAGACCTTTCAATTCTAAACACTTATCTGGAGATTCCCAAATTCAAAATGCTCACTTTACAGCAGCTTCTTCCCATGCTGGGCAAGGAGTCTTGGCTGGTAACGTTGGACCTCCAAGAGGCATACCTGCATGTCCCTATCAGACAAGATTGCAGAAGATACCTCAGATTTTTGGCAGGTACAGCGCATTATAAATTCTCTGCATTGCCCTTTGGCTTATCTACTCCACCCAGAGTATTCACGAAATGCCTGGCATCAGTAATTGCTTACTGCAGACAACAAGGGATTCAAATTTATCCTTATCTGGATGACTGCCTGATCCAAGCAGACAGCAAAGATATCCTACTGCAGCATCTGGATTTTGTAATAAAACTGCTAAATTGCCTAGGGTACACAATAAACAAAAAGAAGTCAAAACTAATACCCTCACAAGAAATAATTTTCCTGGGTGCCAGCTTAAATACAACTACCCAGATGGCTTACCTCACGCCAGACAAGCAAACACATCTGGCTCAATACTTCAGAAAGATGGCAACTTTTACCCGGCTCACTGCAAGGAAATTCCTGCAGGCATTGGGGTACATGGCATCCTGCATTCAATTAATTGCATATGCAAAGCTGCATATGAGAAAGCTACAGTGGTACCTGAAAAGTGTATGGTCCCAGCACAGGCACAGCCTAGAAACAATTATACCTCTCATTTCCTGCCTTCAAAAAGAGTTTCTATGGTGGGCTGGGCTCAAGCATGCCAAGCAAACAAGGGTCTCCCTTTTGTTACTGCCTCCAGCATACCAAACATTGACAACAGATTCATCAGACTACGCCTGGGGTGCACATATGGCAGGACAATGCATACAGGGCAAATGGTCTGCAAACCAAAGGCATCTGCACATCAATCAAAAAGAGATGCTAGCCGTTCAAAACGCACTAACAGCCTTCAAGGACCTTTTGCATCCAGGACAACTTCTAATAAGGACAGACAACATCGCAGTAATGTGGTACATAAACAAACAAGGAGGGACTCACTCCTACCCATTATGCAGGCAGGCAATGGCCTTGTGGAACACAGCATTAACTTACCAAGTACAGTTGCAAGCACATTTCCTACCAGGAAAGGAGAATTTATTGGCAGACGAATTGAGCAGAAAGTTGACAAATCCTCACGAATGGAGACTACACCCACAAGTATTTGCAATGATAACTCAAACATGGGGTCCACCAGGCATAGATCTGTTTGCCTCAACCAGCAATTACCAGCTACAAAAGTTTTGCACAAGGACTTATCATCCCCTGGCCTGGAAAGTAGATGCTCTTTCATTCAGCTGGGCAGCACTGTCAGTCTACTCATTCCCTCCTCTGCCTCTATTGACAAAGGTACTACTGAAAGTCAGATCAGAGAGACCACAGATGATCCTCATTGCCCCGGACTGGCCACGTCAACACTGGTACCCACTATTGCGAAACGTGACTCACAGCCCTCCATGGATCTTACCTCAACTCCCCAAACTCTTGACTCAACAAAACTCTCAGATACTTCACAGCCAGCTCAGAACCTTAAACCTAGCTGCATGGAAGATACCTTAAACTGCCAATCTACTCTACTCTCAAAGGATGGTCCTGAATGTCATTCTGGAGGCCAGGAGACCCAGCACCAGAAAAACTTATTCAGACAAATGGAAACGTTTTTGTGCATGGAACCAGGCCAAAGGTCTAGATCCTGGCATCCCAAGCATTCCACAAATACTCCAATATTTATCTGAGATGCTACACAAGGGACTTTCGTTTTCATCTATAAAGATCCATGCTTCAGCAATTTCCGCTCATTATGATACAGATCCTTCCATTTACTCTCACCCTTTACTAAGGCAGTTTCTCAGAGGGGCAAAGAACATAAGACCCCCCAGAAAACTACCATCTCCAGCTTGGGATCTAAATTTTGTCCTTGAAAAACTAACACTACCTCCTTTCGAACCTGCCTTTGCAGCGGATCTACAACATTTATCATGGAAAACAGCTCTACTATTGGCAATCACCTCAGCACGCAGGGTCTCAGAATTGCAGGCACTTATGGCAGTGGAACCTTTCCTCATTTTCCATCAGGACAGTGTGTCTTTAAGAACCAACCCTTTCTTCATGCCAAAGGTAGTTTCCAGTGTGGCTCTCAATCAGACCATACACCTGCCCACCTTTTATCCAAACCCACAGAATAAAGGGGAAAAACTCCTTCACTCTTTGGACATTCACAGACAGCTACGCTACTGTTTGGACAGAACAAAATCCTTCAGAAAATCTGACCAACTTTTTGTATCCTATGCAGCAGGGTCAGAGGGAAAACCTATTTCCAAACAGACCATCTCCAAATGGATAGCTCATTGTATCCGCTTTTGCTTCTCTCACCATGGCAAACTAGTGCCTGCTAGCATTAGGTCTCATTCTACCAGGGCTATAGCAACCTCAGCAGCATTCCTCCGAGGAGTCCCAACAAAGGACATTCTGGAGGCAGCCACCTGGAGTTCAGTGCACACCTTCACCAAACATTACCATCTTCCTCTATACTCAAAATCCAGGGCTGGCTTTGCCACTGCAGTCTTGCAGGGCATCCTAGCTGCACCCAACACAGTATAGCTCCTTCCACCCAACCTTGGCTTTGGGACTCAACCCAAGTGTGATGACTGCAGCAGCATAGTACGATGAACATAGTACAGTTTTGTACCTACCATAAATGTAGTTGTTTGAGTACATATGCTGCTGCAGTCCAGGTTACCCTCCCTCCATCCCCACTTCCTAGCAGTGTTTTCCTCCATCTACAGGTTCAACAACCCTCTGGATACATGTCTATATGGTGTATTTGCTTATAGCTACCACTTTTGATTATCCCTTTATGTATGTTTTGCAAACCTCTTATGTTGCCGTACTAGATTGGGGCACCTGACATCTGGGGCAAGAAAAACTGAAGAAAATGGCATCGGCTGCCTTTTTTATACCCCTGCCGCACTGACGCCAGGGAAGAAGTGACGACAGCCAACGCCGGACCAAGGCTTTGGAATTCGGGCCGACTGCGGGACCCCCTGACGGCAGGATAACCCAAGTGTGATGACTGCAGCAGCATATGTACTCGAACATCTACATTTATGGTAGGTACAAAACTGTACTTTCCACTGTCCATTCCTCCTAACTCCCCCAAACCAGTCTTCAATGTTGGACAGATTTGGTAAGGGAGTTTACACTTCAGCGAACATTTGCAGTCAGGGTACTACACTCTGTGGCGCATACACCATTCTGAGAGGCATTTGACCAAGTAACTTTCCAAATCCCTCTCAAAGTTCATATGTGCAGAGGAGAAGAATTGTGTTGAGTCACTACTGGCCACCATTCAACCCCTACCAAATGTGTCTGTGTAACTAATTTCCAGTGCAACAGAATGCAGTTAAAGAGCTGCAGGCACTGCACTAGCATAACTGTTGGGAAGCATGCCAGGATGCACCTGTGTGACTTTGTGGAGCACTTTAAAGTATCCTTTATGTCCCTTATGGTGACCCAGTATTTTTAGGCCAGAGGTTAGAGAGACTATCCAGGAATGAACAAGATGGGAAGAACTTTCTGTGTCTAGGGGATCCAGTTTTCTACACCCCAAAGGACCTTCTTCAGAAACCAGAAGGGTGGAAAGAAGCTATGGTTCCACAATACACAAGGTTTTGTTATTGGCTTTTCAGGTGGTAGCCCCCCTTCCCAAAGCAGAAGGGGGGATTTTAATGCTCGACAATGCTCCATGGCAGCAGTGGTCCTCAAAACCAAGGCTTTCGGGACCCTTTCTCTTATAGGGCCTACCAGTGCTCTTGAATGTTTGCCCGACTGCCACACTTTGAAGGCAGTTGCAGTGGTGCTTATCTCTACTCCTCACAGCCTGGATGTCCATCACCCAAGATGTTTGGGAGCAATGGAATATATCCAGAGGTTATTCTATTCCCTTTCTCCCCTCCACAAGAAACATTCCCAATGTTTCACCCTCCAAATGAAAGGCAGCAGGCCTTAACTAGACTCCCTTTTTGAACCTGCAGCTATGGTTGACTTAAAATATCTGGCTTGGAAAAACATTGTTTTTGGTGGCAGACATCTTTGCTAGAAGTGCTTCTGAATTACACGCCCTTTCTTATAAACCTCATTTTATCTTTCATTAGGACAGAGTTGGTCTAAGAAGAGTCCTTCCTTTCTGCTTAAGGTGCCTTCTGAATTATCAGTTAATCAGTCGTCAGCCTCCCTGTTTTCTTTAAGAATTGCCAGTAAAGGGGGATACATGTTACACCTGCTGGGTGTGCGCCATCAACTTTGTTTTTATTTGCATCTTGCTAAGTTAGAAAGAGTGACCATTTATTTGTTTCCTTTTCCACAGTCAAAATGAGAGAGGCTGTTTCTAAAGTGGCACACACACTCTAGTTTTCTGATTGTATTTCACTTGTTTATAAGGAGAAGGTGTTATCCTTACCTAAACCACGTAAAACCCACAGACTAGATCAGTGGCTATTTTCACTGCCTTCTCCAAGAGTATCATTGACGGCATTTGAGTTGCAGCTGCTTGGCCCAGTATCCATACCTCATTACAAGTTGAATTTACAGTCAAGGTCTAGAGCTTCCTTTGGTCTTGCTGTCTTCTGGAGTATCCTACCCATGATAACTCTCAAGATTGATAATAGCTGGGGACACTGCCCCATCTATTGAGGAATAGACAGAAGAGGCAACATCAGATACGAAATTCATGCACCAACCATAACGATGAATGTTCATCGTGTTTCACTGTTGCAGTCATTACACTTGGGTTATCCTGCTGGCAGGCGACCCGAGTTTCAAAGTCTTGGTCCGGCGTTGGTTGCTTCGCCTCTTCCCTGACATCAGTGCGCCAGGAGTATAAAAGTTGCAACCAACGCCATTTTATTTAGTCTTTCTTGCCGCGCGGTGCCCGAAGCAAAAGCAGTTCGCAAGTGCCAGTCAGCGACTCCTGAGATTTTCAAAATTGAATTTCAGAACCGAAGTCTTCAATAAAGCTAAGTATCCCGTTGGGGAAACTTTTTCTTGCTCCAGACCGATGTCAGTAAAAGTTAATAATTGTATTTCTTGTGGGAAGCAAATACCTCATAAGGACTTTCACTATTACTGCATTCCTTGCCTAGGCCCTAACCACGACGTTACTAGTTGTCGGTTTTGTGCTAGATTCAATAAACGCACTATTAAATGTCGGTTTGATTTTGCTTTACATTATTCTGGACAAAGATTTAATTACATAATGCCGTCGGAACAACCGACCGGAATGTATAAAAAACGCAAAGACAAAGAAAGACAGGCATCCGAGGTCCAAAACCGACGACGAAGCCTCTTCTAGGCCAGTCGCCGGTTCTCAGTGAGGCGCTCCCGCAGCCCCTGCCTACAACAGGAGTTTCGATGGTGGTCCCAGGCCTGTCACCACAACAAGGGACAGCCTTTCACCTTACCTACAGTCAGGCAGACAATAACAACGGATGCATCGGATTATGCCTGGGGAGCACATATGGCAGGAAAATGTATTCAGGGCACGTGGCCCAAGGAACAAATGCATCTTCACATCAATCAAAAAGAGATGCTAGCTGTACAGAATGCCCTGACAGCCTTCAAGGACCTAATACATTTGGGGCAATTATTAATAAAGATGGACAATACCACAGTTATGTGGTACATAAGCAAGGGGGCACACATTCCTACCCCCTATGCAGACAAGCCATGACTTTGTGGAACACAGCACTGACCTACCAGGTACATCTGCAAGCACAATTCCTGCCAGGAACAAAAATACACTGGCAGACGAACTAAGCAGAAATCTCATGGATCCTCATGAATGGAAGCTAAATCCACAAGTGTTCAACATGATAACAAGGGAATGGGAATGCCCAGACATAGATCTTTTTGCCTCCCCTCACAATTGCCAAATACAGAAATTTTGCACAAGGACTTATCACTCTCAAGCACGGAAAGTGGATGCTCTATCTTTCAGCTGCAAAAACCTGACAGTCTGTGCCTTCCCTCCGATGCCACTTCTCACCAAGGTGCTTCTAAAAGTCAGATGAGAGGCCAAAAATGATCCTGATTGCACCAGACTGGCCACGCCAGCACTGGTACCCAATCCTAAAGACTTTGTCCCAAGGCCCACCGTGGCCTCTACCTCAAATCCCTCATCTTCTGACACAGCAAAACAATCAGATTCTGCACAGTCAACTCAGAACCTTAAACCTGGCAGCATGGCAGATAATGTAGCCACTCAGACTGCACCTCTCTCTCTAAAGCTGTTATGGATGTAATTTTGGAAGCCAGGAGAACCCAGCACTAGGAAATCTTATGCAGAAAAATGGAAGAGATTCTGTGCTTGGAACCAGACACAAGGGCTCGACCCACTGGTCCCTAATATACCTCAGATTTTGCAATACCTGACTGAGATGTTGGACAAAGCCCTATCTTTTTCATCTATTAAAATCCATGCCTCTGCCATTTCAGCTCATTACAATACGGATCCTCCTATTTTTTCACATCCTCTACTACAACAGTACCTCAGAGGGGCAAAGAATATAAGACCCCCTAGGAGAGCACCAGTACCTACTTGGGACCTCAATTTTGTTTTAGAAAAACTAACACTGCCTCCATTTGAACCAGCCAGCACAGCTGATCTAAAATTCTTGTCATGGAATACTGCTCTGATCCTAGCAATAACTTCAGCAAGAAGAGTCTCAGAGTTACAGGCATTGATGGCTGTGGAACCTTTCCTCATTTTTCACCAGGGCAGGGTTTCTCTAAGGACGAACCCAACATTCATGCTAAAAGTGGTCTCCAATGTGGCCTTAAACCAAACCATTCATTTGCCTACTTTCTACCCAAATCCCCAGAATAAAGAGGAAAGACTTCTGCACACTTTGGATATACACAGGCAGCTACGATTTTACTTGGACAAAGCAAAAGCTTTCAGAAAAACTGAGCAACTGTTTGTAGCATATGCTGCAGGATCACAAGGAAAACCTATTACAAATCAGACTATCTCAAAATGGATAGGACACTGCATCCGCTTCTGTTATGCACAACTTGGCAAATCTGTGCCTAAGGGCATTAGGCCTCATTCTATCAGAGCAGCAACCACTTCAGCAGCATTCCTCAGAGGGTTACCAACCAAAGACATATTAGAAGCTGCAACTTGGAGCTCAGTGCACACTTTTACCAAGCACTATCACCTACCTCTCTACTCCAAATCCAGAGCAGGCTTTGCCACTGCAGTTCTGCAGGGCTTGTTAGCCTTGCCAAATCCAATCTAGACTCAGCCACCCAACCTCAGCTTTGGATTCTACCCAAGTGTAATGACTGCAACAGCGAAACACGATGAACATAGTTGTCAAAAGATTTTTAATACTCTTAACATATACTGGAAGAATCACGCAGCAAAAAAGGTAGGCCAAAAAAGAGTTTATTTAACATGCATGGAGATTTGCCACAAAAAGTTCTTGGTTGTCAGCAGTCTAATTTTTACACACTTTACATGGGTTTTTATACCCTCTTTCATGCATACTCAGCAGCTGGTTACTAGACAAGGAATTTCAGTCAAGGCTATAAATTCACTCAGTGGAGCCTTAGATGGTAAAAAAGTCAGACACAAGATAAGTTGGTGCCTACATCAAGGTAACATCTATGCACTCCTCCTTGGTCAGAGGTCAGTCCCAAGATAGGCCTGTGCCTGGACCAAAGTAGCATCTGTGCATTCCTTTCTGGTCAGCAAATTCCTTATAAGAAAAACAACTCATTTTAGCTTATTTCTTTGCATGCAATGCAGTTTCACATTTTAACCCTTCCTATACAGGATACAAAGATGTTGAACACAAAGATTCTTACTACATTTCCCCTCTCACAACACTTTGTATCCCCAGTAATACATTTTATTCATACAGGTTTTAACACAGTTCATTTCCTGTATATTCAGAATAATAAGCTTTAGTTGCATTGGCAGACAATACACTTGATATTATCATTCGGATGCAAGGAATGCAGCAACAACCCAACAGTAGGAATATAATGGCACCAATACATACAGCAATTAAGACATTCAAAATACTGTTCCCCAATTTCCAAACCAATTCTGGAAAAAGTCAGTCAATGGATTCTGTCCTGGTTTTGTAAGTTCAGAAACTTGTTGTAAGATCTCCAAATGACTGTCTATATCGTGCTCATTGTCAGGAATGAAAGAACAACACTCCTCCTGGATAAGAGCGCAAGTACCTCCTTTCGCCGCTAGGGTGAAATCGAGCGCCATCCGATTCTGCAACACTACAGTCCTCATTGCAGTTAGCTCATCCGTCACCAACTCTAGTGCAGAAAAGTTGCATTGCTCAGAGTTTCTAACAGTTTTGACAGTTTTCTGAGCTCCCAAATAGATTTTACTGTCCCATAGGCTGGAAGAATACCAGCCCAAGAAATGACATCATCGCCCAAGTCCATGTGTGACAGTCCCTTGCTGCTACTGTGGGCCAAATCGTGATGATAGATCCAGGATGCATCAATATTACCTACGGGATTAACAGGTTTATTCACAGCACGTACATTTCAGTATTTTACCTTGGGGAAGAGTAAATGAATGTCTTATAGCTGGTGCCAAATAACCCAAAAACAACTGCCTGACCAATTTCTTGGTAACCATTTGTATGCTTTTTACCACAGACAAAATAACAGTCATTCACTTTAAGAGTGATATTTACTGGAATAGAATGATTTCCTTTGTCTTGTATCCCTTTAAACAAAAGATCATACACAGATAACATTTTTCAACAAAACTTGTGACATTAATAAGCCCTGTACTATTAATAAGCACTCTTATAGGCTTGAAACTTGTTGCACAGTGCCCATCTAATGTACAGTTATGAATTATGGTTACATTACATTGACTCCATCCAACCTTAATTTTTCCAGATCTCTGGAAACATACAGTTCCATTCTGACGACCCATGAGGGGTAATGCTATTTTGTCCTTTACGGCTACCTCCAAGTCTCAAATAGTAAATTGGTCCATGTATCATTTGCCCCCAAAGGGACTGTACCTAACATCAGACCACCATGTACAGTCGGGATAGCTGTGCATATCCAACAATTTGAAACATTAAAAGACAAAGCATATGCATATTTAATAGCCTGATACGTGTTAAAAGGTGGATGCCAAGCTGTATTTTCATCTCTCTTTGTTTGGCTAGTTTCGTGTGAAAATAAGATTGTCCACAACAGAAAAACAACACTTACAATCACTAATAACAAAATTATTCTACAATGCCTTTGTGGGAAAGGCTGTCCCCTTCCGATATTTTCCTGCATTGCTACAACAGTCAGAAAAGTTCATACAAAAACAGGATTACTGCTAATCAGTGTTCCTCAGGGGTACTCAAATTCTTTTCCAACTCAAATTTCCTGACAATCTTGCAATGTGTCAGGTGGATCCAAGATGTTCGCTCCTTTATTCGAACTGCTGTGGGTGTCGAAATCAAAACCTGGTATGGACCTTCCCACTTCGGAGAGGCCCACATTTTTCTTTTGACAATTTTAATCCACACCCACTCGCCAGCCTTTACTTCCAGGATCCTGTTGTTCTTCTGATCTGAAAAATAATCATTCGTTAGAGAAGTGTTAGTTTTTGTCAGCATTTTCCTCATGTAATCTGCTATCTCTTCACCCCCCTCACGTTCCGCAGGCAAAAGACCTTGCCACTGCGGGACGTAATAAGGTCTCCCATATAGTAGTTTAAATGGTGTGACCCCTTTTGAAGTGGGAGTGGTACGCATGGACAGGAGTGCCAGAGGTAAGCAGTTTATCCAAGACTGATGTGTCTCGGCCATGAGTTTACGTAACTTGCCTTTGAGAATGCCATTATGGCGTTCAACCAACCCTGCTGACTGTGGGTGGTAGGCACAGTGATGTTTTAAGTCAATCTGAAAAACGGCAGCCAGCTTTTGAATAACTTGGTTTACAAAATGTGTGCCGTTATCAGAATAGATGCGTGTGGGTAGCCCAAAATGAGGGATAATATTATTCGTAAGGGCCTTGGCTACCGACAGGGCATCTGGATGTGTTACTGGAAAAGCTTCAACCCATTTTGTAAAAGCATCAATAATGACTAATACAAATCGCTTTTGTTGAACAGGGGTTAGTTCAATAAAATCCATACAGATTGTGTGAAATGGATACGGAGGCAGCGGGAAAGCTGCGGGAGTGATTCGTACCCCACCACCATGGTATCGTGCACAAAGCAGGCACGACAAACAAAATCGTTTAGCATATGCTATAAAGCCCTTGGTCCAGAAAATTTGCTGGGTCATTTGAACCATAGCAGCAGGGCCCAGATGAGATGGGCCATGCGTCACTAATGAGGCATACCTAAAAAGGTTTGTTGGCAAGACATACTTATCATTTGGACCTACAAAAACTCCTTGCTTTTGAATAGCCCCATATTTAACCCATCGCTGTTTTTCCTGAACTGTACTAAGTTCCTGCATTACTTGCAAAGTTTGTAGATCAAATTTATCTGTAGGATGAAGTTCCTTCTGTGTGGTCTCGAGTGCAAAAGTAGAGGTTAAGGCTACACTTTTTGCAGTTTTGTCAGCTAGTGCATTTCCAAGTGATACTGGATCCTTGGCATTTGTGTGCTGCGCACTTACAGATGGCCAATCCCCGTGGCAGTTGGATAGCTTGTAAGAGGTTAAGGATTAAATCCTTGTGGGTTATTTCCTTTCCTGAGGCAGTAACCATTCCCCTATTTTTCCATTGCTGTGCAAAGACATGGACCGTGGAAAAAGCATACTGACTATCTGTGTAGATAGTAACTGCCTTATCCTTGGAAATGGTACATGCTCTGGTTAAAGCAATCAATTCAGCCGCTTGTGCGGACAGATTTCTGGGGAGAGGTTTTGCCTCTAGTACCTTAGTCTCAGTTGTGACTGCATAACCCACTTGTGTAATACCTGCCTCATTCTTACGTGCTGACCCATCTACGAACAGGGTCCAATCTGAATTTGCCAAAGGCTGATCCTTAAGGTCTGGTCTTGGCAAGACATTAGAGTGTATTAAGTCTAAACATACGTGAGGGGCACCGTCATCAGCTGTAGGTAACAGCGTGGCTGGATTAAGAGTGGTGCATCGCTCAATGGTCATGTGTGGTTGTGATAGTAATGTTGTCATGCAGGACAAGTGTCTGCTAGAGAGAGAAAGGTAACTTTATCCTGTAGAAGTATTACCGCGACAGAGTGCGGTACCCGTAAAGTAAGGTCATGAAACAAAACTAGGGTTGCAGACGCCTGCACCGCCAGTGCAGCTGCGACTACTGCTTGTACACAGTGTGGCAACGATCGTGCCACTGTGTCCAGTTTACTGGAATAAAAAGCTAATGGCCTCAACTTATCCCCATAAATTTGTAAAAGAACCAATGTCATAAAACCCTGCTTACAATCTACTGTCTGAACAAAAGGTTTTGTATAGTCAGGGAAGCTAAGTGTTGCAGATCCTGCTATCAGCTGCTTTACCCTAGTAAATGCCTGTATTGCCTTATCTGTCCATTTCAGCGCGTCATGTGCTGCCATGGGAAGTGCAAAAATAAGTTCTGAAAGTGGACTCACTTCCTCTGCATAATTGGGAATCCAACTACGACAAAAGTTAGTTATTCCTAAAAATGACATCATTTCTTTTTTTGTACTGGGCATCGGTGCCTGTAAAATAGCTTCTTTTTTACAGCTATCCAGTTGTCTACCAGCATTTGAAATGGTATAGCCTAGATATCGTACTTCAGCTTTACAAAATTGTAATTTAGATTTGTTTACCTTATGTCCCTCTTTCGCCAAGAAATGCAATAACCGAATAGTTTCGACTCACAGACAGCCTCCGTGGGTGCAGCCAGTAAGATGTCGCCCACGATAACAGTAGATGACAGCCATGTTCGTTGAAACTGTGCCAGGTTTGTTGACATTTCTTGAAAAGATTGTAGGGCTTTCACAATATCCCTCGGCAGCCTTGTGTAGGTGTACCGCTTGCTCATGAACGTAAAAGCGAACCAAAACCTACTAGTTTCCTGTAGAGGGATGGAAAAATGCGTTACTGATATCAATGACAGAAAAATACTTATCTGTGGGAAGGATATCATTTAACAAAACAGATGGATCTGGGACCATAGGAGCCCTTGGTACCACAGCAGCATTCACAGCCTGCAGATCCTGTACCATTCTCCAGGTCCCATCCGGTTTCCTTACTGGGAACAAGGGTGTGTTACACGGTGAATCTGTGCATGGAATTAAAACCCCAGCTTGTAATAGAGCCGTGATCACTGGTAGAATGCCTTCTTCTGCCTTTTTACTTAGCGGATACTGACGCTTGTGAGGTCTAAAGTCGGATTTTGGAGTTATTTTAACCTGTCCTGCTGTTCTTATTAGCCCAATGTCATGTTGCCAGGGACCATAAGGAATCTGGCACTGATTGTAACTTTAATTCTTCCTGGGGTTAGGAGATATAGTCAGAATGGCCCTCCCGGTGGTGTTAGCCTGTCTTCGGAGGTGCACTGTTGGTCTAGCCTGGGTAACCCAATTTAGTCTTTGTACCTGCACGCCTTTACATGCCAACTGTTCTGGCCATTTTAGCCCATTCAGTAACTTTCTTCCCCACCAGATACCATGCCATTTGTTCTTTCCTTGTTACAGAGACATGTGCAATAGAATTATTGCGAAAAAGTAACTGCATATCTTTTGTAAGACTGCATGTAACTGCAGAATTTCCTGTTTTATCCCAATATAGGTTTTGTAACAAGATTTTTGTGACCTTGTGTTTAAAGAATTGCTCTTCATATTTGTCGCCTGGTCCTACATACTTTCTGTAGTACATTGTACAGTGTAGTTGTTTAGCTACCACTGGCGGTTGTGTGCCATATTTGCTTAAGGCCAAATTAGTTAGCTCGCTTACTACATTTTGTGCTCCACTTTCCACAAGATCATTACTGTACCAGTAGTGTAAATCACCCTGGCCCACCTGCAACATAACATCTTGAATTTCTACTGCTTGGCTAGAATCCCTGATGCAGTCGGCACAGCAGCTATGCCAAATCGTGCATCAAATCTCTCCCTAATAAGTTTACAGGGCAAATTTTGGAAATAATGACTCAAATCTGATAGCTTGGTTAGTTTCAGGGTCCGTGAACCATAAGGGTTTAGATAGTGGTTCTTTATAAATGCGCCATTGGCTGCCTTGACTAATACATAGTCATCAGAAGTTACATCAGATGGCACTGCAGAGGTTTTTAGCAGGGTCCTGGAGGCCCCTGAATCACACAAAAATTCTACATCCTTCCCTTCTACTTGAAGTGTGATAATCGGTTGTGCCTCTAGCTGCATAGTTACAGCCAGCGCTGTTAAATTAACAACCTGATATTCGTCTGAAAAATCAGTCATTTCACTCTCCCATCCTGCACATTCTCCCTTACCCTCTTCGTTTATGTCCTCAAAAGCTTCCTTTTCACTCTGCCTTATTGAGTCTGGCCCATCAGCCTTTTTGTCCGGGTCTGATTCACCTCCACCACCATCATATAGTCATGCTGACTCATGATTCGGGGTGGTTTTAGTTCTTTCAGAAGACCGACAATCCCTGGCAAAATGTCCCTTTCTACCACATTTGAAACATTCTCCTCTTTTCTGTCTGCCTTCATAGTCTTCGGAATGTCCCACATTCCCTCTTTCTCTGCCCCTGCCTCTGCCCCTTTCTCTACCCCTGTTAGTTGGACCTTGCAATAGCATAAGTGTCCCATCTTCACTCACGGTAAAGGTTTGAGCTTGTTTCTTTTTCCTTTCTTTTAAATATTTTTCTGCATGTCTTGCATACTCCAGTAAGGGTTGCAGACGTGCCGTCCTATGATCTATCATATGTTTGTGAATGAAGTTACTGATTGCAGTCCTACATCCTTTTAAAAAGGCATTTTTTAACTGTTGTTCATAAGGTGAATCCTTTTCTTGATTGGGTGGTTTGTCTATTCCACTGTGGTTATCAAAGCACTGGTTAAGTCTTTGTAAATAATGATCTACTTTTTCATCTTCAGTTTGTACACACTGATTAATACAAGTCCAATCTGCCTTAGGCTCCCACTGTTTTATAATACGCTTTAACAAGTCCTGTGTTTGTGTCTTATATGTTTCAGACTCAAAGGCACGTGGTTTACTATTTGTCCTAGTCAGGGGATCCCAATTCCCACAAATTAAGTGCCAATCTGGTCCTAAGATTTGGCGTATTACCTGTTCCACTTCAACGGAATTTAATTTGTAACTTTCCATCATACCTGCAATGTCATCGCAAAATTTAGTCATGTCTAATTTTGGGTGTGGTATGCCCTCCACAGCTTTTCGGATGTCTTCCCGTGTCCAAGGTCGGTAAACTAAAATAGTAGGACCTTGACCGGGTGTTCCTGCTTGTGGATTTGCTACTTCTATAAGGGGATATGAGTCTGCAGATACTATATTTAATTCATCTTCTTGCATTTCAGCTTCCTTACGCGTCCATTCTGATTTATCTATATTACGGTTTCGGAGTTCCAGGGTTTCACCTACTTGTTTTGTCAGTACTACAGAGGGTACAGTTTTATCCTGATTCTCTGTGTCATTTTCCTGATACTTGGGTGGACTAACCATGTCTTTTCTAACTTCGGGATACAAGGGCGGGGCTGTTGGTCTACGACAGGCAACAGATGTCTCATCATCCTCTTTTCGGACAAAAAATGCATCTTTTGCACTCGAGCCACCATCTCCCTTATTTGAAAATTGTTCCCTATGTCTCTTATTAGCTTCTTCTAACCATTTCTGTGCTTGAGGAAATCCTACCTTTTTTTGTTTCTTAACCTTACCTCCTGTGTCCCTGCGCAGGTCTCTCACTAGATTTTGACATTCTGATTTATTCAAGGTACCACTAAACCCATAGTCTTTCTTCCATTTTTTATATATTTCAAGTTTTTGGATGTAATTTAAACATATATTCCTCATCCTCAGTCCTTTTATTTAAGCAGCCCTTCCTAACACAACAACTGCTTCCTGTTCCCATTTTTCTTATTTAAAAGAAAAACTGTTTCCTTTTCCTGAGATCTCTACCGGTCTTTTGTAAAATTTTAAACAAAAGAAATTCCTTTATGACTAGTCCCTTTTAAATAAAAACTTTTACAAAAAGCTTACCTTACTGCGGATCTTCCGCCTCGTTAAATCACCGTCCACGGATCGAATCTAAGAGTGACTGGCCTCTACTTACGACTTCTTCGCCGGAGGTCTTTCCATTCAAGGGAGCCCGAGATTCGCTTCTCCCCTTCCTGTACAGGTTTTTCAGTCCCTCTTATGCGATTCGATCGTGAAGAGGTGGCCCCATCGCTAGCCAGAAATGTCAAAAGATTTTAATACTCTTAACATATACTGGAAGAATCACGCAGCAAAAAGGTAGGCCAAAAAGAGTTTATTTAACATGCATGGAGATTTGCCACAAAAGTTCGTGGTTGTCAGTAGTCTTATTTCTTCACACTTTATATGGGGTTTTATACCCTCTTTCATGCATACTCAGCAGCTGGTTACTAGACAAGGAATTTCAGTCAAGGCTATAAATTCACTCAGTGGAGCCTTAGATGGTAAAAAAGTCAGACACAAGATAAGTTGGTGCCTACATCAAGGTAACATCTATGCACTCCTCCTTGGTCAGAGGTCAGTCCCAAGATAGGCCTGTGCCTGGACCAAAGTAGCATCTGTGCATTCCTTTCTGGTCAGCAAATTCCTTATAAGAAAAACAACTCATTTTAGCTTATTTCTTTGCACGCAATGCAGTTTCACATTTTAACCCTTCCTATACAGGATACAAAGATGTTGAACACAAAGATTCTTACTACAATAGTACAGTTGTGTACCTACCATAAATGTAGATGTTCGAGGGTATTCACTGTTGCAGTCCTGGTTACCCACCATCCCCCTCTTTGCTGGGACTATTCTGTACTTCTCAACTCTATACAACCTATGTGGTGTATTTGCTTTTAGATGAAGGAAATGCTTATAGTAATATATGCATTGTTGTTTGCCATATTTTTATCTTTTTAGCCTTCATATCTGGGGGCACATGACATCTGGTTCCAGAAAAACTGAAGAAAATGGCGTCAGTTGCAACTTTTATACCCCTGGCGCACTGACGTCAGGGAAGAGGCGATGGCAACCGACGCCGGACCAAGACTTTGGAACTCGCGCTGACTGTGGGTCGCCTGCCAGCAGGATAACTAACCCAAGTGTAATGACTGCAACAGTGAATACACTCTAACATCTACATTTATGGTAGGTACACAACTGTACTGTCTGTGCTGTCCTTCCTTAACTTCCCTCACACTTTCCCCTGTCCAGTTGACTTTTCCTTTGCTCCTGGAGTGACCACACTGTGGGGTCCTATGGATTGGTTGTGTATTCTTCAAGCTGTAGGTCAAGAAGCTGGTTTATCCTATGTGGTGCCTGCTTTTTGTTGAGGAGTACAATTTTATTTTTTTTGTGGAGTATGGGCAAAGTCTACATAAAATGTACATATCAGAGGTAACTCACTAATTGCATGGGGTTTATGGGTAAGGGGAGGGGGGAGGAGCCTGTGCTTTTGATCCAATAACTCATCCACAGAGGAAGGATAGAAGCAAACAACACAGGTCTGTCCTTTTGGTAAGTACATGACTTTCTCATTTCTCCAGCTCTGCTCAAGCTGATAACGTTTGGGCACATGGAAGGTGCCTTGAAACTTTAGAAGCTGGTTAGTTGTATCTTAAAGTTTATCCCATATAACTAGGGTTACTGTAGCAGTGATACACAGTTGTACTTTATCCTGGCTGACAGCCATCTTCCCCTAGGAAATATAATAAATTATACAAAGTTGCACAATCCCATCAATTTCTCCTTAGGAATCCTAGGACGGATCCTGCATCTGTTCCTCTTTCTAAATAAACTTCTTCCAAGCAATTTGTCTAGTAACACTATTCTGTCACATAAAGCTAGAGGAGATTTTGATAGGCTTGGGAAAAAGATGTATACTTCTACCTTAGCCTTCCAGACAGTAAATTGTCAGTTGCATATTTCAGTGTTCCTTCTGGCTTCTTTAAGAATATGGAAAAAAAAATGCTGATCTTCCTTCTTATGACATTAAGGCTTCTTTAAATTCTTTCTTTCCACTGTCCCAGATTACCAAAGATTCTCTTAAGTGTTCTTATGACACTGCTTGATGGTGTTTACACAGCAGCTGTCACTGGTCAGTTGAGATTTACTTGGCTGTGTACTCGGAATTTACCAGAGGATGATAAAGCAGAACTTTTGAATGACTTCCTGAAGAAAGATGTATTATGTAGATCATCTGCTGAGATTTCTAATAAATTTGATAAAAGGAAAAGTTAATCCAAGGGATGTTTTGGATTTTCCAGACCACTATCCCCAAATATATAAGAAACTTTCCTTCTAGTCCAAGTCCGTTCTGTAGGAAGCATTTCAAACAGTCCCAACAAAAGACAGGAAACAAGCTTTCAAGAAGCAGTGGCATGAAAGTTCCAAACAGAAAGGAGGGCATTCCAACTCCATGGACATCTGGAAAAAAAAAAAAAAAAAAAACAGACTATGCCAACCTTTAGTCCCCTCCTCTTCACAATCCTGGCAAACTTTTAATTTTTTCCTTTTGAACCAATTTATAAGCAGGGGTTGCCCGTGCTATTGGACTGCCGGACTGCAGCACCCCCAGCTGTAAAATTAAAGAAAATAAAAGATAAAAAAAAAATTTGCAGACTTTCGCCCATGCGCACTAGTCCGGACTGCTGCTGAGACAGTCTGGAGCATACGCAGACTGTTTCAGCAGCAGTCCAGACTGGGAAACATGTAAGAGCAGAGATCCCAGAAGTCTATGCAGTTGTAACTGCATAGACTGTCACAGGAAACTCATCGGACTCGGACTGCAACGTCAGCAGTCTGGAGTCTCGTCGAGGGAAGATCTTGTATGGTGGATGTGCTCCAACGGGCGGAGGTTTGCAGCTATGGATTTATGTGGATGTGCTCCAACGGGTGGGGGTTTGCAGCTATGGATTTATGGCACAAAGGGATGGGATCTACATCGCTCCAGGTAAGACAGCTATGGATGATCGCTGTGTGTGTGTGTGTGTGTCTGTGTGAAAATGCCCCAGTTGCTATATACTGGTGGCTAGAACAAACTCATGTTGGTGTGGTAGGGAATACCTCAGGCTTGAACCCTGTACCTTGTATCTCCCTACCCACCACCATTTGTAAAATAAATTCCAGATTTCTGCCTCATATTTGATCTGTTCCTCATAATATCTGTGGTTTCTAAATGTTGAAATGCTTGATATTTGATGGTGCAGTGGTAGCATTGTTGCCTCACAGCTGCAGGTTCTCAAGTTTTATTCTTGGCTGGGCTGGGGTGCCTTCTGTGTGGGGTCTGCATCTTCTCCCTGTGTTTGTGTGGGTTTGGTTTTGTGTCCTCCCATGTTACAAAGACATGTCTGCATTATTTCTTCCTGGGCCTCTGCTGAAAATTGTTTTTGGTTCCAAGTCAGACTGTCCTGATTAACAAATGTTAAATAAAATTGACAGGCATTTGAATTTCAGACTTCAGGTTTCTGAATGTTTAATTCCTTACATATTTGATGGTGCAGTGGCAGCATTGTTGCCTCACAGCTGAAGGTTTTCTGGTTTGATTCTTGGCTGGGGTGCCTTCTGTGTGGAGTCTGCATCTCATCCCTGTGTTTGTGTGGATTTGCTCTGGTGTCCTGCCCTTTTACAAAGACATGTGTCTGCAGTATTTCTCCCTGGGCCTCTGCTGAAAATTGTTTTTGTTCTGTCAGAAGTAAAATTGACAGGCATTTGAATTTCAGACTTGATATTCTTCAGAAAATACATAGTAATGCAACCTAAGTTTATAAGTTGAATATTTGAAATTTGTCCTCATTTTTGGGACTGTATTACCCCATTATTGGCTTTGTCCAGGTTTTTTGTGCTAAGGTTGACAGCTATGGCAAGAACTGAATTCACTGAATATGTTTGAGGGCTGTATTCCGTCATTACTGGGTTTGTCCAGATGTTTTGTGCTAAGAGGTTGACAGCTATGATGAGAACTGAATTCATTAAATGATAGCCATTTAAGTTTCAGTCTTCCGCTCTTTCACAAAGCAGCTGATTTGGCATAGTGGTATGTTGCTCTGACTGTTTTGCACAGGGACCTTCGCAGTAAAATGTATGGTGGTAACACAGCATTTTTCTTTCACAAAGCAGGTGATTTGGCATAGTGGTATATTGCTCTGACTGTTTTGCACAGGGACCTTGGCAGTAAAATGTATGGTGGTAACACGGCATTTTATTCTAGCAACTTTCCAAGATTATACAAGCAATGTTTAATGTGTCCCTGGTTTTTGGGCTTTTGACCCCCCCCCCCAATAAATTTGGCTTTTTCCAGATTTCCTGTGCTACGAAGTTGAGATGCAGTTGAGTATTGAGTAGATTCTTCAAGGAGCTGAGAGCTGCATGGGAAGAGAAGTTTAGTGCTGCTTATGCTAAGTCAGTTTGCATTGTTAATAGCACAACAGGTTGTGTACTTGCTTTTGATGTAGAAGGTTGTGGGTTCTACTCCCACAAGGGGTGAATGCTGCTGTACTGAAAAAGTTAAGATACTAACTATGAGCCTGTTATCAGTTTGCCATCCATTTCCTATTGCAATATTACTAGCTTATCATTTTTAATGTAATATAGACAATTTATTCCTCAGGGGTATCAGACACTTTATTTTTCTATGAAACATAAAGGTGTTTGCTAGCAGCAACCTCTTCATTAGTTACAGATTTATTTAATGTGGAATTATTTAGATGACTTTTTTACTTCTTCAGAGATTGTGCATATTTACTGATAATGGTGGACTGTAGAATTGTGCATATTTACTGATAATGGTGGACTGTAGAATTGTGCATATTTATTGATAATGGTGGACTGTAGAATTGTGCATATTTACTGATAATGGTGGTCTGTAGAAGTTTGAGTAGACTTTTATGATGGAAATGTTCTGAACTGGGCAGTTTTGTCATTATGGGTGCATGCATTTTGTTTCATTGTTTATTGGAAAGATGTTCTGAATTGGGCAGTTTTGTCATTATTGGTGCATGCGTTACTGGAAAAATGTTCATAACAATAGGAAGGTGTATCAAAGAGCACATGTATGTTTCATATACAAGGGGCCTATGATTTGAAAACAGCCCAGAATTTATCTTTATCTGCCACTGGTAAAATGTATTTTCTTTGAATGTGGGTTTCAATGCTGTTTCAATGAATGTGAGTTTCAAGGGCAGAGAAGTTTTAATGCTAAGTTTGTTTAGCAGATGTCTTAGTGTTTGTGCTGTAAATGCAAAATAAAACTTTCAAATTAAGTCTAAATCATCATAGAAGTAAATCAGTATGCACGTTATTCTGAGTTTCAGATTTCATACCATTCAGAAAATTCATACTAATGCAAGACCTATTTTATTATCTTTCTAAGTTTATAAGAGCAATATTTAAAAAATTGTCCTTATTTTTGGGCCTTTGTCCCACTTCTTTGTATGGCTTTGTCCAGATTTCTTGCTCTGAGGTTGAGAGGTATGACAAATCTGTCAGGGCCATCACAGTCAGCCAGAGACATTTCAAATTGTAACATACTTGTTGCACTCCACTCCCCCATGTAGTGACTCTGGATGTGTCGAAGCAAGGCAAGGAGTAGTTATGCAGTGTAAATGTGCAGAGTACTCCCCCCCCCCCCCCCCATCCAAGGTAGACACAAGTACTAGAGTGGCTTTTCATATGTCCTTGATTTATGCAGAATGGTCTGGTTTCTGTCATATTTTTTTGTACTGTTGATTTATGCTTATTACTCAAAGTGCCTGTTGCTCTGTGTTTAAGTAGCAATACTTTAATGACCATCAGGTAAGCTTGCCTGAGATCGTAAGATGCAAGTAAGCTTTAATAAGCATACTGTTAAAGAATTGCCAACACTGAAAACCTTTCTGTTGTTGCCATGTAGAGAATACTTAACTAGATAATGTATAAGCCTTGGGTATTGAAATGCATATGACAGTATTTGTAATAAAGGATAGGATTACATTATTTTAAGAAGCTCATTACACTTGGAGACTTCCAGTCATCTCTGCAGGCTTTACCCGTAAACTAAACAGACTACCAATCGTGTGGTCCATAACCTGTACAATAATCCTTTTAAGCAATGTATCTTGAGCTTATTTCTTGTTTGCTTTTTATTTTTTACTTTGATCATATTTTCCCCATGAAACAAGTAGATAGTTGTCAGGCAGCAGGTCTTTTTTTGGACGAGAAACATTTTTACAAGTGGGGGCATCAGAGATTTCTACTTTCAGCATGTTACTTGGTACTTTAATAAAGCTGAATATGAATTATAATTAGAACTGCAGTGCAAGAGTTGGTTTGAGTTGAGTGCTGCTTGTTTTTCTTATACTTGATTTTGACTGGCATTCCATTGATGTATTTAAAAAGTAATTTATTTTTTCATGCCTCACAACCTTTTTGTTTCCATCTAGATATTAAGTAAGCTGTCATGCAGCCAATGCATTGAAATATTTTATTCTTCTACACTTCATTTTGTCTTGCTTGGACTCTCATAATGACGGTTTGGCACCCAGGGCAGTGTATTTAGTTAGTTTTTGTGGTTTTGAGCATAGCTCCTCCCCTTTCAAGTTGGCCACACCCATTCAGCTGTCTCCTGCAGCCAGCCCCCCTTTGATTTAAAGTCACCAGCTGCCACTGTTTATAAGGCTAATTTAAAGTGCTTAGCATGGGAAACAGCATTACTCATTGCTATCTCTTCTGCAAGAAGATATGAATTGCAGACTCTTACAGTGGTTCTTGTAGTGATTGTCCTATCTTATCTTTCCTAAAGACTGTGTTTGAGAACCATCGCTTTCATGCTTAAAATGAATTTACTTTGAATTAACCCATTCATCTCCTTGCATTCTTTTTAGAATTTTAGAAATAGATTTAAACAAGGGGGAGAGAGTCCTGCATACTCTGTGTCCACGGGCAGCTCAAGATACTATACTGACAGGCGAACGTACCTAAGAAATTCTTATCAACTATTCATTTCTTATGACTGTAAGAAAAAAAAATCAGTCTGTCAAAACAGATCTTTTCCAAATGGTTGTCATGCCATTAAAATATGATATTCATACCATGACAAGAAGCAGTCTGAGCCTATTCAGTCAGGGCTGTGGCTGTCTGCTTTTTGGCAAAGGAGTGTACTGTGAAAATAATCTGGAGTCAGTAATTCTCTTCACACTTTTACCAAAGACTACAAAACTGACCCTCTAGGAATAGGGCAGGGTTTGCTACATCCATTCTACAGAAGGACTTGTAGGCTTTCATCCTTCCTCTTGTTTTCTCAAGACTTTGTATTCTTCGCATATAAGTTAAGCTGCTGCTGGAGCCAGTGATATGATGAATGTGGTACTGCTGTGTAAGTAAACTTAACGTAAGAGTAGATTTTAAAATAGATCACTGTTGCAGGACAAACTGTCCCACTGTTTCCCTTGTTTTTATGCCAGAATAGAGAGTCCCTAACTACATTTCTAGTACATTTTTTCTTAGCAGGGTTCTAGATTTCCTTAATCCTGAGGCTAGAAAGTTCTTATTTTTGGCACCCGTATACCTGCATTTATAACTGCTTGCCCTTAAGCACCAACAGTCAATACCAGTGCATGGAATGTGCACTAAAGCTTTGGAAGCTGGATGAATGTCTGATATTTTGCAGGCTGTGTCCCATGTAGAGTGTAACTGTGATCTAGTTAAATATCTACTATTATGGTAAGTTTGCTTACATAATTGTATTTTTTGTTATAAATTCTAAAATAGTTTTCTCATGCGATTGTTGTGTAAAATCTGTTTGTGTGAATCAATAGAGACTCTCTAAGTATTACTGCAAGTACAGTTTTCAGTGCTTTCTCTCTCTAGCTCTGAATGGCTGATTTTAAGTTAGTGGTGAAAACTGTTTGTTGTAATTAAGGCATTAATTGTAAGCCAAACTTTATGGAGAAATAAAACTTAGTGGAGATTGTGAGACAGTTAAAAATATTTAGGTGGTAGCATTTTTGGTTCGGACTCTAATTTCATGATTTTCTTTTCTTTTTTTTTCCTCCTATCTGTTTTGATAGTGATGTTTACCTGTCATCACGTGACAGACAGATTTTGGACTGGCACTTTGCTAATTTGGAGTTTGCAAATGCCACACCTCTTTCCACACTCTCTTTGAAGCACTGGGACCAGGTAGGATGCTTACTAAGTTTGTCATGCACAAGTTGCCAGATGTAACTGAAACAGATGTGAGCTAAAATCTAATTAATCATAGAAAATTGTGGATAGGGAAGTACAAATCAAAAGTAAAAAGTAAACATAATTATATGCTTGGAAGGTAGGTGGTGTTCCTAAATGCTAAGTCTGTGTGTGATGGTCAGCAGCATGGTTGTACCCATCATAGATGTTACCAGTCTAAGATAATCATTTTTTGACTGGATTACTGCTGTGGTGGATATGGGACCCTGTTCATGTAATGTAGCTGCACTTGGGTAAGGATGTTGTACATTATAAGAAGTTTGTAAGAAAAGTATTATTTTTCTACTCCCCTGGTGACTTTTAGCTTGTCTGTTATCTGCTCAGCTCTCTGCTATGATTGTCATCTTAGTGCTGTACACTGTTAGGGAAGGGGACCGGGAAGGGGACCGGGAAGGGCAAGTGGTCACCAGTACTGCTGTCACATACTAGCTGAGGACATTCTTGGTGGCTTTATATAGAAGTTCACAGAGTGGAGCCAGTGCCAACGGTATCACACACGCTGACTAGTGCACCCGGACTTTTTCCTAAGCCCCACCCCAGTGTGCTGCTGTTTGTTTGGCAGTGAGGTGCTGCATGAGGACATGCCCATCCTGGACCAATAGAGCAGCCTTGCTTCCTCAGCCCTTCCCACATGCCCAGTCCTGTCATCTCTCTGAGCTCCAGCCTTCACCAGGACTAAATGAGACATCCACCCACCACAGCAGGTTCCTTTCTCACTGCAGAAAAGGCACACCTATCATTCATGGTAGCTCTTTCAGATGCTTGCATTTGTAATTGATCACTGGCTGCCTCGGCCATAGTTATAGCTTTATCCCTGTGTGCCACTAGAGCTGGCACTTAGTAGGAAAAGTGTTAGGGTGTATGCTTACAAAGGTGAAGTGGATGGCAAACAGATTGACTTGAAGCATATAGTGAATGGTAGGAGAAAACAGTCATGAGAATGCTTGGTAAGCAGTAGAAGGTCAAAGGCTTCAATACAGTAACCAGTCCAGTTTATTATATTTGTATCAGATGTTGACTGGCTTTATCCTGATGATACACAGACTGATGATACACATTTTTCTGAAACCTGCAACTGCATGTACTTGTAAAACAAATGCAGGGTTTTGTGCACGCACACATGCAAAATCTTCGTAGTGAATTTGCTGTTATGTTTAGGTGTAAAACTGTTGATAGTGATAGATTTTTCCCTTCTTAATGTAATCGTACACTGTAAGGCAGAAATACATTGGGTGTTAACTGAACTCTGTAAGCAACTGTTGTGCCAATCCCCCCACCCAGCCTCACATTTCTAAGTAGTAGTAAGCAATATGACTGGGATCCAAACAGTCCCTATGGACTTAAAGGATTTTTATTCTTTTCACATGGGTTTTCTAAATGAGTCTTATATTAGAGAAAATGTAACAATTTAATTTTCAGAGTGTTCGCATTGAGCTAGCATGCATTCAGTACTATACTGCATTGTGGAACTATTTAAATATTTTACCATTTTTGATGTGATACGCAAGTTAGAAAGTAGTGTTCTAGGAGTAAAATAACTAGACCAGAGTACTTGAGAGAGAAAACCAAAAAAACACAACTTGATTTATGGTCCAAGAAGACAGAAGTAGGGCATCTATTTGTTCTGCCTGCGACCCGAGTTTGGGAGCAGACTGAAGTCACTAATAGAGACTGCCAGGACTGTAGGATGAATAGGGCAATGGACAGTTCTTTTATGGAGGGGAGTTGCTGAAGCCCTGTGCCTGTGAAGCCTTTTGTGGAGCTCGGTAGTCTTCTAGGTCAGCTACTTAGATTTCAGGGAGGGGTGGCACTGATGTTACAACATCAGTGAACTAGGCACTACCCTAGCTAGGGCCTTAGACTGGATGTTTTACAATGGCTCTTGGCTGTGCATATGTATGTCCCTGTTACATTATTTTCTTCCTGTGGCTGCAGTTACGTCACCATCAATAAACAGTCTGAAGGAGTTATGGGTCCACTTAGCAAGAGGTTACACCGAGAGAATACCTGGGATGGATCAGTCAAGGTGTCCGAGGTTGTCTGGTCATGAAAGCCAAGGTGACAGCTCGAGGCTGGGCTGCACGGGGCAGCCGGGGGGGCAAGTTGATTCAGTAGATGTGGTGCTTGCCATTGCCTTTTGTAACCACTGTATGTGTTATATTTGGAGAGATTGCTTTTAAGATTAATCATACTCTGTGCATTCAAAGAGCATTTTAGAAGACTTTTCGGATGCCACTACTCACAGCATGAAAAGACTGGATTCTAAGAATGGACTTCAGAGGTCATACTTCCCCCTTTACAGGGCTTGGGTAATGCCACTTCTGGAGGTTGTACAGAGGAATGCTAAATTTGCCTTGTAGTAAATCTGTATTCATGAAAACATTAAAATGGCTGTCCATGCGTTCATCAGATAAGAGAGGTGGAAAGGGGTGATGTTTTCACCAAGTTAATATATTTCCAGCTGGTGAATTGTGTGCTTATTTTACATTTATTGATCAAAAGTGTCTTGGGAAGATTCCTTTTTCAGTGGAGTCCTGGGAGGAACAACACAAGCATTTATAAACCATACATTATTAAGCAGACACAGACAATATACATTATTGTGTGACCCCACATAAAAATGGAGGTAAAGGTGGTTGGTGGTGGTGATGGCACAGCTGAACTAAAAAATACAGATCTAGTAGTAAATAGTTGACAGTATATGCATACAGTGTTTATCAATCATCATCTGGATGATGTAGTTCCACGGAAAAAAAAGGTATAATTTGGCAAATGGTAACTGTTTTAATTCTGAGACTCTTTAGTGAAAGTCTCAGAATAGTGAGACTGAATGAGCAAAACTGCGGCCTATCCATATACGAAGTCCAGGCTTTCTGTGTCTTGGAGTAATCCCTTTTGTCCAAAGTATGGCAGTCTGAAGAGTTAGTGTTTGTAAGAAGCATGGTGTGTGCGCAGAAAGGGAGGAGGAGCTTGCCCTTCTGCAACTAACAAGTTTAAAGGAGAGCAACAAATCCATCTGGATTTATCCTATGGGACTTTGGATTCAACTCCAGTCAATTTAATATTCTTTAGCCCCACTTCCCTTACCCATAACTCTCCACTCCTCCAACTCCCAAGATCTTGTTTGCTGCCAGTTTTATCTGCAGCTCAGTCATTGGCTCTACTTGACTGATTAGTTTTTTTGAAGAGTTAGCAGAGTGCTGGTGATTATCCTTTCTTCTCTTACCCTCGTAGAGTAGTCAGTAGTGGTTTTTGGGTAGGTTTAGGTAGTTTTGTGGTAGCTTTCTAGGGTCAGGGAAGTTAGATAATTTGCTGCTTCCCCTTCCCACCCTTTTTCCTTTAGTCGTTAGGTCATTTGCTGTTATTTTTTATCTTTGCCTGTGCTGTGGTAGGACTGCGTCAATGGATAAGGGGTTCATAAAATGCATTTCCTGTGAGCACAAGTTGCCCTTTCACAATGCACATCTTAAATGTGTATGTTGTCTGGGTCCAGAGCATTTGGACTCAGGGCACTCAATTTATGAGAGCTTTAGCTCGTGGGTTCTCACTGAGCATATGGCCAAGTTCATTTTGAAAGGACTTTTACCTTCTAGCTCAACTGGTTCTGTTTCTGCTTCTAAGGTTTCTCCCCCAGATCCGAGACTTTAAACACACCAAAAGAGAGTGCAAAAAATCATCTTTGGACTTCACTTCTGGATCATCTCCCTTGGGCTGTATGGGTCTGAATGTCCCTTGACTTTCTGCCTCCCCAACAGCATCAGTACTGAAATTGGCTTTGACATCTTGGAGCCAAGGGCCTTCAGCATGGAAATGAGGTAAAGTAACATTACTGGCTCTGAGTATTCTGAGCCACTTCCTGATCAAAGGGGCACTTTTGGGTAAGGTGGCGTCCCCTTTTACACTTCTTACTCCTCCTCTTCAGTTGCTAGATTCTTCCCCATCTCCACAGTGATTCCCAGCCTCCCCTAGCTCAAATCTGCCATGCAGAGTCCTTTTCTTGTAGACCTTTGAAGCCATCCTTGGTGGCTTAGTCTATGCGGTCATAGAGTTCAGTGGGCAGCATCAAAACTGTTGAACTGGAGCAACTGATGAGGTCCATTTTTGCAGGCCCAAATACACTGTAGACCTTATCTGCTCTGGTCTAGGTCCAGCATCAGGACCCCCGGCTCCCTCATTCTGGTTTCCTCTCTTGGCCCCTTTGGATTCAAGGGGATCTGTGCTGATTGAGTTTCCACCCTCTGGTTCAGATACGACTTGGCTGTCTTTCGCTCCACCTCGTTCCTTGGAGTCATTGCGTCAAAGCTGGAATTTCTGCGTGGGGGTAGATGGTCACTGTTTTGGGATTATTACACCCTCTCTGAGCTTTGGTTTAGACAGCTTGACAACAATCTCAACATTGGGTCTAGGCGCCATTCCTGATTTGGGGCTGTCTTTGATACCCTCAGGTTATGGGACTCTCGACATTGTTGAGAGGATGTTCTTTTCTCAAGAGAAGGGTCAAATGTCTCCAGCTAGTACCCCCTCCCAGTTTTCATGTGTTCTTCTGGCTGTTCATCAATCTCTTCCAGGCCAAAGGTTATTCAGTTAGGGCTGTAGCTTCGTCCTACAGCTTTTGTTTCTAGAGTACCTATGGATATGTGTGCTGCTGCTACTTGGTTGGGCCACCATGCAGTTGTGTTGCATTGTAAACTGGACAGTCAATCCAGGTCCAGAGCTTCCTTTGGCTCTACCGTGCAGAATGTTTTTCCTTTTGTTCCTCTTGAGGAATTGTCGTGGCTGGGGACTGCCGCACAGGTTGAATCCATATGGAGCAGACAACATTGGATACAAAAGTTATGTACTCACCGTAATAATAGATGCATGCTGTGTCTGTCCACCGTCTGGTTCATCCTCCCTGCCCTACTACCCCTGATCTTATTGCTAATATGACGAGTCTTCCTGCGTGTGATGATTAGAGGTTGTTCATTAAACTTTTTTAGTCTCACATTTCCACTAAGTGGTCTGTTTCTAGTTTTGGAACATGTATTGCTCAGTTGGATGTGATTTATTACGTTTTGATGCACGGGGCAAACTTGATTTTAGGAGCTGATGGAGTAGCAGGGAGATATGAATAAGGGAGGCAAAGCCAAAACAAGCTGAAGACACTTGAATTGGCCAGTGTGTTGGATCCGAGTCATATCCGAATTCCCATAGGTTGAACCAGACAAAGACAACATGGATCTATCATTCTGGTGAGAACATAACTTTAATTTTTTGACTTTTTTACTGTGTTCCGTGATTTTTATAGGTTTTTTTTCTTTGTAATTTCAGGATTTGCGATTATAAGTTTCAGAATTACAGTTGGAAGCCTAGGAAAACCACATGTAAAAACAATATTGTACAAACTTTGTTATATGGAAGTGTTACCTTTCCTTGGTGAAATGTTTCTTTCCCTGCATACTTAAATGCGTGACTGCTTGAGATGAATTTTAGTCTAAAGACAAAGCTGCTCCAAACTTTGCTTACATAGTTTAAGTAACATGCATCTCCATACCTGTCTGTGAATTTTGGAATCTGTATGTGATGACCAATAGAGGCTGTGAAGCACTCACCTTGTCTTTTGCCTGGTTAATTTGTTAGCCAGTACCATGCACAAAGGTGCGTGGCTTATATGATTGTTGTAAGTTAGCTGTGTAGAGGAAATATGAAGCTCATATACAACCATTTTTAGGTTACTTAGTGGAATGTAGTTCTGTCCCATATGGCTTCTTTCACCGTAGAGCCAGGGTCACTGCATTGGGAATCACCATGATTTGTTCTTTCATTGGCTACATCCTATTCCTCTGGCTGAGAAGGCCTGTATTGGTATTTTGTTTGACTCCCTTCAGGCCTGGGAAGAGAGACAAAAATGCCCAAGCTATCATTTTTGTGGTAAGCTGTGTATCTCACTGACATGCAGGGATTATGTACCCCAGAAGGGAAGTGCATTGGCACTGCCAGGGAAGCACCTCAACTATATGGTGGCGCATCCCTTTTTGCCCAAACACCCGATTCTAACTGCTGCTCTTTGACTGCCACTACTGCTTATGGGTCTGTCATGCCCCTACATGTACCCACTCCCCCGAAAGGGATGAGCAGGCAGTGCTCCTGAGCCAGTAAGTACTTTTAACTCAGGTCACCTGAGTCATGGTCAAGACTTGATCTGTATAGTGCCAGTGGAGCTGGCCACATTAGTGGAAGGTAAATTAGTGAGCAGGTGAGCTGAGTACAAGAGTGAATAAAGGCAATTTACTGCTGCTGGTTTATCTAACTGTCATGAGAAGGAATGTTTTAACCCTGTAAAGATGTTCTAGTCTTGTTTTTGTCTGCACAGAATTTATATGGAGGTCATATCTGAGCCAGTTGTTAATTCCTAGGAGTTTAGTTCAGTCTGTTACTTTGATTCCTGACTGAAAGAGGAGATTTGTGTGTATGTTGAAATCAGCATTGGATCATTTACAGCATGCCATTTGCAATCAAGGAGTGTAATCTTTATCTTTCAACATTAAAGTGCAACCCTCCAGCTGAAGGCATGATTGCAAAGAACTGAAGTTAATTTATAGTTTAGTATTTGAGATATATCAGCATGGAGGGTAATTGCATCATCTGCATATTGCAGTAGTTAAGCAGTGACTTGTTAATGCTGTTATGACAGTTGTGAATAAGCAGAGATCCTAACTGACAGGGCTGAAAAAAATGCCCCACAACTTCATTGATACTTAGTTAAGCATGTATAAAATAGTCATCTATCAAAACTGAATATTTTTTGTCTGAATCCATGTTGTGCGTCACAAATGATTTATAACCACTTAGTTGTGTGGTTTGTGAATACATGTTTTTTTTTCAGTTTGTGCTAAAGAGGACAATAAAGCAGTAGACAAATGATGCACCACCTTTATGGAGGGGTACACTCAATCCCCTTTTCCAGAATGATAACATCAGTATCCTTATGTATATAATAGTAGATGCTGAGAGCATCAGGAAGTTAAGAAGAAAGTTTTGTTTACTGATATGTGGGTATTGGCTTAAGAAGAAGTTTTAGATACCTGATAAGTTGTTAGAGTAGCTAGTGATGACTAGGCATTGTCTTTGAGTTGCCATCTAATTTGGGGGGGGGGGTTGTCTAAATAAACCAGTTAAGGGTTGTGGGGGACTTAACCCTGCTGTGGCAGTCAGTGGGGGTGTAAGACAAACCAGTGCTTCATATGGTGCCAGCAGGATGCACTTGTACACCTGCATGCACGCATGTAGATTCATATGTAATGTTTCCTATGGCATATATTTTATTTGACTACTGGGAAAGTCTGACTGGGTAGAAGCACATTTTCAGCGGAGGCCCAGGGAGAAAAGCACCAAATCATTACAAAACTTTTTAAGAACAGTAACTTTACAAGCCTCAAAAATAAAACAAAAGTAGTTTAAATAATTATAATAAATTAGACGCAATGTAAATCATTGGGTAAGAATCGATACAAGGCATATAATCATTTAATATTTAGAGAAATTTTAGACAGTTTATAGAGAAATTAAAGGCAAGTTAGTTTAATAGAATAGGAATGGCATGTGAGGGAAAAACAGGTTAAGGTATATTTAGAGTGAAAGGGAAGAGAATTAGCAGTAAGGAAGTAAGTGAAGAAGGGAGAATAAGGAGGTATGAGGAATGAAACTGTACCAGTTCACATTTAGGAATATAGTTTAACCTGTTTCTGACCAAGAACAGAGCCAGATTTAGCTAGGAAGTTTTTCAGAGTGGTTTAAAAAATTAAGAGCGAAGGTATCAAACTGATGGATACAGGTAAGGAGTTCCAGGCCTTAGCATCCTTATAGGACTGTGCACAATGCCCAAATTTGTTAGGTTTGTAGACAGGTTTTTGGTCACTGGATCGCAGTGACCAGCTGAGACCATAGTTTTGTAGAATGTTTTTTAGTGATGGACAGGCAGATGAATGTTTGATAACTTTATAGGTGGTAAGAAGTTGTGTGTATGTTAGTTGATGTGGCAGTTCTAACCATTCAAGGCTTTTCAGTGCTTTACATTGGTGGGTTCTGAAAGGGGCGTGTGTTGCAAATTTAGCAACTTTGTTATAGCATTATTCATGTTGGAGTGTTAGTAAGGCTGGGAGCACCATAAAAGAGTGGGGAGGAGATGAGTAGTGGCAAGTGGACTTTTAGTTGCATCGGTGAGAATGTTTTTGGCTGTGTAAAGCATTTCTAGTTTTTGATGTGTTTTTCTTATGCAATTTTGTATATGCAGGTTGAATGTAAGATCATTATCCACCATCACTCCTATTAGTTTGCTATGAGAAGTGACTTCAGTGGTTGTATTATCAAGAAAGAGGACTTTAAATTTTATTTTTTTCTTTAGAGAGGTATTTGTGGGGGGAGTAGTAGTAGTTTGGTATTTTTTGGGTTGAGTATGAGTTGAGTTACAAAGCCATATTTCAGTGGTTGCTAAAGCTTCCTGAGCAATTTTTTGGAGGTGTACCATGTTGTCAGATGTGCAAATGAGAGTGGACTCAGTTTTGTATTAGGGTGGCCTGTTGTGTGGAAGTGTAGAGCGTGTTTGTGAAAATGTTAAAAGGAGGAGACCAAGGAATAGAGCCTTGTGGTACACCAGTGGTGACTGGGAAGTAAGGAGACAGTGTGACGTGCCATATTACTGACTGATATCTATTGGCCAGGTAGATTTATTTTGAACTACAGAAGGGTGTGCTAATAGAGGAATAGTGAGGACATTTAAAGTAGAAGTTTGCTGTGACAAACTGTGTCGAAGGCTTTAGACAAGTCTCGAAATAAGGAAGAGACTAGTTTACCATTATCTCTAGCTTTATTGACAGTATCTGTATAGGCAGTGCTAGTACTATGGGAAGGATAGAAGTCATGTTGTGTAGGGGATAGGAGTTATTTCTTCAGGAGATGGTCTGACAATTGTTTTTGAATATAATTTTTTTTAAGTGTTTTGGTGAGGGGAATATGTGACATTTTCCATAGAGAGGGAATGTGAGATTCTCAGATTGACCTATTTATAAGGATTGAGACATCAGTACTATTGGCTGCTATTTTTAGGTACTCGCTTGGAAGGACATCAGCTGAAGAAGAGCACAGTTTATGTTTGTTTGAGCAGTTTTGTTTAGGATGTGAGCACGGGTTTAAAAGTGAAGGTGGATGTGGTGATATGTGGCTGTTGGGCAGGGTTGGGTTGAATTTTTGCTCGGGATGCAAGATTTTAATTGATGTCCAGAATTTTTTAGATTTGTGTTTAGTATTGTTCTGAAAGTTGTAGTATAGCTTCTGTCTTCTTTTAATTGCTTTTTAGTATGATTGCAAAGCATTCTGAAGTTTTTAAGATATTGAAGTTTTATATTTTTGCCATTCTTTCCATGCTTTTTTCTCTGTCATGCGTTAGCATTCTACTCTTTTTGGATAGCCAAATTGCATTATTTGTTTTCACTTTCTTCCTTCTAGTAGTTGCAAGGCTATTTAGGATATGTAGAAAAGTTGTACTGAATTTCATTTACAGCATTGTCTAAGAGGAAGATTTTTAGGAAGTTTCAGTTAATCAATTATCGTGTAGTAATGAACATTTATGGGCCAAACTTGGAAAGTTCACGTGTTTTATAAATATGCTGTTTAACTGGATGTGTGAGATGTTTATAGACTGAGAGTTGATCACTGAGAGAATGACATTGTACCTGTGGTTGAGTTTTTGCTAGGCTCTGATGCTAGGAACCAGTCTAGTAGCGAATTTGATGTCTTGCTATAGTGTATGGGGCTATTAATTGTGTGAAACTATATAAGTTCTTGCTAGATGTGGGGGAGTTAGTTTGTCCAACCAGTTGACATTCACATTACCTAGTAATATTTTTTCTTGTGGAAATGTTATGGATTTCCATTGTAGGATATCTTCCAGTGTAGCTGTATTGTCACCAGGAGGAATATAAAGGATGGTAATGTATATTTTTTATAATTGTTTATTTTGAGGAAAGCAATAAGAAGCTCTCCTGAATTTAGTTTTAGTGTTTGTTTGCTGTAAAGGGAGGTGTGGTAGGTACTGGGAAATATTAAAGCAAAACCACCACCTTTCCTCTTTTTATACGATCATTGCAGATATAGCCAGGAGGTATGACTTCGGAATTGTTTATGCTGGCTTTAAGCCAAATTTCAGTTACAGCGAGAACATCAGTCTTATGTTGGGGTAATCCAGGCATGTAGTTCAGCAGTTTTATTTCTTACATTTATTGAAGCAAAAATTAGATCACCAGGGTTGGGGATTAGTTGCTGTTGGGTTATAGAAGTGTGTGGGAGAGAATTATCTTTGCTCATTGTGATAGGTGGGACCAGGATTAAGGTGTGTGTGTGTGTGTGTGTGTATATATATATATATATATATATATATATATATATATATATATATATATATATATATATATGTATATGTATGTATGTATATAAATATATATATATATATATATATATATATAAATTCTGGAATGCCATAAACCAAATACTTCATCCTGCTCATCCTGCTTTTCCTAGTCCTTCTCCTGACAAGTCTCCCAAAAAAGACTGCTAACACCTTCAATCCCTATTTCATTCAGTCAATAGCCAAACTTTTCAATCCTAATCTAAACTACTCCAGTAACAATGTTCCAAATTGCTTGGAACCTCCACCCACAGCTTTTGCAAACTCGTTTTTCCTTAAAGAAGTCCCTACTGCTTACATCAAAACCATTCTTTCCAAACTAAAACCATGCTCTGTTTCTGTTGACAGTGTCCCATCTTACGTTCTTCAGATTGCTGCTCCCTCTATTGCTTTGCCAGCATCTATTTTAATCAACCGTTCCATCTCTAAAGCTGAAGTACCCTCTACCTGGAAACAGTTCTACACCATCTGTTCACAAAGGTGGCAATTCCACAGAACTCTCAAACTTCAGACCAATAGCTATCCTCTCCCCTCTGTCTAAAGTCTTAGAAAAATGTATACATATAGAAGTAATGCATTGTCTTATACAGGGCACACTCACTACCACTCAGCATGGTTTTCCGACCCAAACATACTACAACTACAGCTCTACTTTCCTTTCTCAACACCATTTCTATAGCTAGAGATAATCATCAACTTATCTCATGCTTGTACCTTGACCTCTCAAAAGCCTTCAACACTGTCCCACATCCTCTGCTACTGAATAAACTCTGATCTCAACTTCTCTACTACAACAGTAGCATGGTTCTCCAGCTATCTCACTGACCGACAGCAATCAGTAAGATGGCACTCCTCACTATCATCTCCCCTTCCAGTGAAAATGGGTGTTCCTCAAGGATCCATCCATGGACCACTACTTTTCATTATCTTCACCAACTCACTCTACTCCTCTTGTCCACAATCCTCATTAGTCCAATATGCAGACGACTCCACAGTTAGCAGCATTGCTAGCTCGACCTCTGAACTTCTAACAGCTACCCAGTCTTCTTTCAACTCTGTTGAAACCTGGCTCACCAATAATTAGCTCATCCTTAATCCCCAAAAAACAGACTCTTACTCTTTCTCCCCAAAACTGTTACTCATATCAAATCTACTTTTCAAATAAAATCACTTAATCACACACTCATAGTTGCTGACTCTAGTACTAAACTCCTTGGTGTAACCATTGATGATCAGCTAAAATTCGACCTCCATATAAATAACTGTATCAGGAAAAACCATCAAAAACTAGGACTTCTCTACAGAAATATAAAATTCCTTACCCCTGAATTTAGAACCACAATCACACATGCTTAGCTTTTGCCATGCCTAACATACTGCTCCCAAATGCTCACAAATCTTAAATCCACCTTGCTTAGCAAACTCAAATCAACCTATCACAAAATAGCCAGATTTGCTGCACAACAAACCTACAAATCTCACCACTGTATTTCTCAAACATCTAAACTGGCTCGAACTACCACACCTCCTACTCCTCTTTCAGCTCCAAGTTATACACTGCATTATTTATTCACCATCCTACTGTCCAGCACTAGGCACCATAATCTCCCACTATGTCTCATCCAGACTACTCAGGAGCTCCACCCAAGACCTTTTACAAATTTACAAGCCCAAGTCTAAAATGGGAGCTATTACATAGATCTACCATTCCCTCTATTGCTTGGAACAAAGAAGTTAGATCACTTTCACATCCTAAAGTATTCAAATTAGCCACTAAAGAGTACTTAAGTCACTGGATTTGTACCTGTTCTCAGCCTCCTTGAGTATACCTTCACTAAATAACAAACCTAACTACTACTGTCTTACCATCATTTCTTCTCCTCTATACCAAAACATTTACAACTTAAACTAGTTTACTTAATCATTTTTTACCTAACACTATATCCTTTCCTTCTGCTGCAGTATTCTTCATAACATTTTTATAGATAATTGTAACTGCATATATATGACTGTTCTACAAGTTTTATTATGAATGATTATAATGTTAACTGTGTTTGTAACGGTTATATTTTTTGTAACTATGTTTTGGAGCTTTTCTCCCCGGGCCTCTGCTGAAAAAGGGCATTTGCTCAGTCAGACAATCCCGGTTAACAGATGTAAAATAAATAAATAAAATATATCTCCTCCTAGAAGGATGTTAGTATATTGGGGGATTAAGCATACTTGTTTTTTGGAGAGGATTCTTGCAAATTTTGATTTGGTTTGAGTTGAAGTACAGTTAATCAGCCTGTATTTGGAATAAAAGTTGGGGGGCAATGTTTGGTGCAATGTGTAGAAAGTGTAAAGAGGAAGTACGGATAGGTGGTTGGGATAGAGTTTACTAGTCAAACAAAAGGGGACACTGGCCAAGTTAGTTAGAGGTCCTTAGAGTGCATGAACTATTTTACAGAGACTTTCAGTCACAGAACAGGTATGTATTTAGCTGGTTAAAGGTAATATGCAGCAAGGTTCTTCATGAAAAATATGCATACATTAAACATTGACAAAATTCTCGTGAACTTGTAGGTGTTGGAAATTGTGGCAGAGCTCCTGCAATATCAAGGTCAGATGTAGTGACCGCAAGATCAGCTCTATGAAGGAAGATGGTGACTTGAGTGTAAGAGGCGATAACATTTGTGACGTGGAAGGAAACTGGATCATTATATGAAAACCCATCTAGACACAGGAAGCATATGTAGACTGCACACTGAAAGTACCCAAACTCAAAGAAAATTGAAGGACCAAGAGCATAGGGGCAGCAGTGCAAACCAGTGTGCCACACAGGAATAGTTTGCTTTTGTTATATATTTGACAGAACCAAGAAAGTAGAGCTAGGGACTTCCCTCGCTGTTTCAGTCAGGAGGCTTTGTGTGTGTGTGTGTGTGTGTGTGTGTGTGTGTGTGTGTGTGTGTGTGTGTGTGTGTGTGTGTGGGTTCACTTTATAACATCGAAATACTGAAATGTCGAATTTCAGTATCTTGAAGCTATAAAGTCGAATGTTCAAAATAGCGAACGTTCATAATCGTGAATTTGACGTATGTCGAAAATATGTTGAATTCGCGGTTATGAAGTTGCGCTATGTAATGTACGGGTTTGTGTTTTGTTGGTGCACGGTGCCGTGTTTGGATGTAGGTGTTATGTCAGGTAAGTGAGTGTTTTGTAAGGGTTTTGAGTGGGAGTTAGAGTGTGTGTGAGGGATTGGAGAATGTGCATGTGTGAGTGAGCTTTTTTGTTGTATTTGTGCGATCTCGGAGTTAGTATAAGTAGGGGGGTGCAGGGGGGCTTGCCCCCCTGCTTATGTGTGTGTGAGTTGTGTATGTGTGTTGTTTTTTTGTTTATGTTGTGATGTGGGTGTTTTGTTGTATGGTTAGTGTAGTGTGTGCGGTGTTTTCGGTTATGTGGTTTCGCGGTTTTTGTTTGTCAGTGTTTTGTGGATTTGCTTTTATAGTCTCGAGATACTGAAATTCGATATTTCAGCATTTCGAGGTTATAAAGTGAATCCATATATATATATATATATATATATATATATATCTATAAAATATTTACACAGTATAAATTTTTCAGTATGTAAAAAAAAAAAAAAAAAAATTAGACTTTTCTAATGTACATGTCCTTTGCGAGATTAATTTTTTGTGTTTTTTATGTTGTGTACTTGGAGTTCTTGGAAAAGAATGCAAGTAAATACTTGCAGAGATTTGCAGTTATTCATTGTAATATGAAGTTCTTTCTTTAAAGTTTTGGAAGTCTGAAGTCACTGTGATTGCACCTTTCACTTCCACGTACAGAACATGTGACCATAAACCCAGTAAGGTGAAGATGTCTTGAGTATATTGCTTCACTGTTAGTGGTTTCTTATTATGTGTTTGATCATGCCAAAGACAAATGTAACTTGCAATAATATATGAAACAGCCCATCTTAGGAAGGGAGGGTTGCAAGGGAGATCAATATGAAGGGTTGGTAGGAGGGCAGATGCTTTTAAGGTATCTGCTTCAGACAGTGGTACCCCCCCACATTTTCCCAAATCTGCAGTGGGACCTAGAGATCATGATTACTATTATGAACACTGACTGTGGTATTTGAGTACGTTACTTGGAGTAAATGGGCGTGCCTTCGTTGAAGGTTGGGCGTCGAGCTGGCACCTCGGCGTTTCATAAAAATCTACTGCCAAACATTAGCAGACCGGAGTTCCACTGTGGCGACCCCTTACCGGGAAAAAGCCGAAAGACAAACGACAACAACAACTTGGAAGTAAGAGAGAACATAAGTAGTCATTTAGGTGTCATGCTATATTTGCAGATTCCAGGGTTTGCATTGAAGAGTTGAAGTCTGTATACTGAAGGGTGTTTGCCAGAAGCAGTAAGGGTCTCTTGGATGGTCATGGATTAATAGAACACATGCTGTAATTAATCTTGTAGGGAGCGGTGTTCTTCCTGTGAAAATCTTTTAAAGTACTGAATTTTACTGTTCTCTGCCATATGAAAATGCCCAAGAAGCAAAATGCAGGTAATGTAAATGGTTTATGTTTAACAGATGCATAGGACTGCATTCTTTTTTACTTTTCTCACTGTTGACCTGTAGTGGCTCCAGTATACAGTGAAAATATAGTAGATAAATATTGAGTACTGCAGAGATATACTGTCTGTGAAGAGTGGTGTAATGCCCGGCAGCGTCACAAAAACAGCACTAAATAGATATGTTTATCAGCAGTTTGTAGTAATTACTGGTCTGCTGAGGACTGAGGAAGCACAGCTGTAACTCTCAACTGTGCAGATTTTTTCCTCATATTTTTGGTCTGTTTTTCATAAAATTGTGGTTTTCTGTCAAAGTAATGGCATATCATTAATGACTGAAGTTAGAAAATGACGGACATTTGAGTTGCAGACTTCATACCCTTCAGAAAATTCATGCCGATGCAAAATCTGTTAATCAACTTTCTAAGTTTGTAAGAACACTATTTAAAAAAATGGCCATTTTTGGGCCTTCATCCCACTTTTATCTATGGCTTTGTACAGATTTCTTGCTCTAAGAGGTTGAGAGGTATGAGGCACACACTTGTGCCAGTTAGTAAACCATGTGTAGGGCTAATAGGTGAACAATGGAGATCTTAAATCTGAATGTAACGACAGTTTTTGGAGACCTTGTGCAGGCAGACATTTTTGCTATTTACATATGAGATTTATTTTGTTAAACATGACATTAAAATCACAGATACATATACAGTAGTAAAAAAAAGTCTATACTAACATTTCTTTTGTTTTCATGCTTTATACATTTAAGTAATGTCCATTCAATCCAGCATTATTACATAAACTGCTTAATTTCTTCCTTCCCTTAAATTTCACTCCTCTGCATGTATAGTTCCCCACACACCATTTATTATGTAATTTTCTCCTTTTTTTTAGAAAGATACCCACTTCATTCTCTATCTACTTTACAGTATTCATTACGTCAGTTACAGTGGATTTAGATGTTGATTTCCATTTTCCACTAATTATATTTTTGGCAGCGAGTAGTAACTTAGTTCAACTCCTATATCCCAGCTCAGAAAAATCATTTCCTTAGTTACCATTTGATCCTCTAACATTTTTGACAGAATATTCTATAGGGAATTTTTAAATCAGTCAACTTGTTACATTGTCAAAAACATGTTCTCAGTTGCCTTTGTCTTTCCCATCACACTAACAGTATTTGCTGTCTCCGCAGAAAAAAATCATTGAAGTTTGCTTAGGGTATAAAATAGCTATTCAAAACCTTTCAAGCAAAAATCCTGAATATTCTAGATGGTATATACATGGGAGCTGTACAGATGTACCCCCCCCCCCAGTTGATCATCATATTGATAAGTGCTGCAGTAGCCATAGCTATTTGGGTTATATCCTACCAAGGATAAAAGAAGCAGGCAACTTCCAAAGCTTCAGGGCACCTTTCACGTACACAAACCATCAGGCATCTTGAGTGGAGATAACTAAAAGACAACTTTGGTTGCCAAGCCATTCATAGCTTTTGAGGATCGACAGTCCACTTGTACTTTTCCTTTGGGCAGATAAGTTCCCTTTGGGGGAAAACAAAAACTGCTTTAAAATTGTTTATACCCTTCTGTTCAGGATAGTTATTTTAAACCTAGGAGTTTGTTTTAATGAACTGTCCCAAGCCTGTACTGTACTTTTAAACAACCAAGACATCACCGGTTAGGTGGGAATAGTACAGTCACTAAATAGCCATTGTAAATTTAATTTTCTGGTAAAAAAATCTTTAATTCTAAGTGTATCCTCCACTTTGGGCCCTCGTGGAGGGAATAAAGTTAAACCCCTTAAGAAATAGTTGATGGTAACCAGGCCCAATTTCAAAATCCGTGATTTTGTAAATAAAAAAGTCAAAATAGGATGAAACCTTGATGGTACCTGTATTTATAGTGAATTAAGGAGGAGAGCTTTTATTGTTTAAGCTTTAGTTATAGTTCTTTAAGGTATTAATTGAAGTATATCTTTTATTGGCTGATGCTGGTGGGGTGGGGAGGTTCACTCTATTTTAACTTGCTTTTTAGTTTGGTTCTCCACCGTTCTGAAGAAGTCTGTATTAGACGAAAACCCATAACTGTGGATTAATGTTGTTCACATTAAAGAGTACTTTGGTTTTGGCTGTTTAACTGGTGATTTTTTTGGTTGTTGGATTTATCTACTGGCCTGAGTTTTACTTTGGTTCATACTTTTAAACAAAAGTGCTCTCTTTTCCTGTCAGTTTAAAAGTTGTTTAAAGTAAACGAAAAATATAGCATAGTGTTAAAGTGCTTTTTACTGTGTTTTGGGAAAAAAGGTGACTTTTTAAAGACTGTTTTATTTTTACCAGTATTTGCTGTTTGTTTTCCTTGGAAAAAGGCACCATTTTTGGCCTCACTATGGAACAAACTGACAGTCCCATGGTTGATCCTTCTTCCAGCTACAAAATGTAAAAGTTAAGCAAACCGCCTTTGACACCACAGCAGTACAGTTTGCCTTAGCCCTAGGTTGGTAACTTCTGTGGCCATTTGTTGTACCTCAGACTACTCATCTTTTAACTCTGATCCCACACTAGTGTAGCACCGACAGCAACAGTGGACCTGAGGTTACCCACATCCGCTGCAGCTGTTGGCTCCCCTAAGTGGGCAAGGGAGAGAGACTCTCGTCTTAGGAGAGGGAACTGGGAAGGCTTCCTTGTTTTGTCTGAATGTTGTGCCTTTCCTGAGGGAACCACTAATAAAACGCCTATTTTTCCTGTGAAAAAGAAGCAGAAAACTAAGGCTGTAACTACTCCTCCTCAAATGTTCTTGGACAGCAGAAATTTTTTGCATCTGGCACAGGGTTTAATTCAGGCTGTTGATTTTTGTAGGGTAGTTTCTGGTAAACAAAAGAATACTTTCTGAAGAGATTCAAGATTATGAATTTGGACAGATTGATGAAGGGACAGATAAAGGGTTTTCTACTCAGATTTCTTATTCAGACTCTGAGAAGAACTCTGTTCCTGATTCTCCCTGTGGGGGTTTCCACTCTCTCTTCCTCTCTCTCTCTGACATTATTTCTAGAACATGGAAGTGTTTTCAGTGGGAGAACACTGAGGTTTTTCAGAACCTCAGAAGCTACTATGTACTGGTACAGAAGGAATTTCCAGAACCTGCACCAATTCCTCAAGTTTCCTTTGGCTTGGAAGATGTCATAGCACAAGCAGAAGACTATAATTCAAAGTGGAAAGGGATGATGATGAAATGGAGGGGGGAGCTCAAAAACAAGGAGAGACTGGGATTTTGGATCCAGGTCTTTAAGGACAATAATAGTAGTCCTGCAGAATATTACATCTATAAAGTAGCAGAAAGTATCCTAAGAACTAAGCCAACACAGGAACGGAGAAAGATTCTGCTGATAGGGATGACTGCAATTAGGAGTATAGACAATAGGTAAGAGGAGGCTGGAACTTATTGGAGAAAACTGGCAAAGGAAGCGAAGTATTGGGAGCAAATAACTAGAGAGAGAAAGATGATAGAATGGGAAGATGCCAAGAATTTATTTGGACTGCAGGTTAGAGATTGCCTTCCCTATCAAGGATTGATATCGGAGTATAGGCAAAGAGTAAGAAATAGAGGGGTCCTTAATGAAAGACCAGCACTGGTAGAGGTTTTAGTAGAATCTAGAACAGAAGCTCCCATTAAAAATGGAATAATTAGTAGAGCAAATAAAATATTGCAGGATAACTACAAGAATCAATCAGAGGAGGTTAGAAAGGATTGGGAAGAGAGATTAGATAAGCAATTCACAAAGATACAATGGGAGGATATATGTATGTCTGCCAAATATGCAACAAAATCTAGAAGATTTAGGATTTTTGCTTGGAAATGTTTACATAGATATTTTTATACCGCAGGTAGACTCCAGAGAAATGTTGGAGGTGTGACAGGGAAGAAAGAGGTAACTGGGAAACATTTTCTGGGAGTTCGATGAGTTGGCAGACTTTAAGGATTCCCTGCAGGATGCACTGTCGGAGATGCATGGTGAGCAGATTATGATGAGGGAAGACTATTTTTCTGAGCTATGATACAGAATTGGATTTGCCAAGACATGGTAAGGCCTTGCTGTGTCTAATTATGGTGGCTGCCAAAAAAAGCATTTGCCAGAAAATACAAATCAAAATTTAAGCCAACTATACTAGAAGTATTGACTATAGTAAAAGAGATAAAATAAAAGTAATTGAGATCTTCTGAAAAGGGTAGGAGCAAACTACATAGGAAAAAATGGGAATTGCGGGAACAATACATACGGGGGGGGTGGAGGTTTAAAGAAGGCAGGACTTAAATGAGCTATGTAATGTTTGACTAGAAATGATTGGGTAGATTCTAAGTGATGTATGTTTGCAATTGGGAGTGTGCCGGTATTGGTTTGTGATCTAAAATGCTTGCAGATATGATTGTTGGTGTGGTTTGTTTTCATTATATAAATGTATGCCTATGTTGTAATTGATGGATCTGATGTTGTCCTTTTCATTCTTCCTCAAGACTGGGTTATGGATCTGAGTCTCGAATCTGACTCTGCCACATTTTTACCGACTTAGGTTCCAGCCTTATGCTCTGCCCACTACCCACACTGCACTATACTGTACTCAACCTTCCCAGATGATCTTTGCTGCCAGATGTGGTTCTCCAGTCCCGAACGTTCATTAGAGTTTTTTCCCTTGTTGCGACATAAGTACATTTTATTAAATCTTTCTTCCTGGTATTCTACCTTTTCATCTTTGTACCTCCCCTCACACTAGTTTTTGCTGGTTTTAAGGCTATAGTTTTTTTGACGCCTTTACTGCTCTTCCTTCTGCCTTCTTACTCCCTTTTGGGATATCTTTGTTAAACTTATTGCCCTTTTCTGTAAAAAAAAAAAAAAAGTTTTAAGTAGTGTAGGTTGTTGAATTTGTAGACTGTTTGTCTGACAGTTAACTTGCATTTTCTGGGCTATAACTGGAGGTTATCATCATCATCTCCATCTCTCGTTGTCATCATCCGTCATCAGTCTGACAGTCCTGCTGGGTTTAAGCGCTGTTCAGTGTGTGGACACAAAATTCCACATTCTGATGTGCATAGCAAATGTGTTTATTGTTTAGGTGCTGAATGCTTGTGATTGGTCTGTGACATCTGCAAGAGCTTTAACCTCAGAGCCATAGCTGACCACAGAAATAAGCAGATTCTTTGAAGGCTGTTGGACAACTTCCTCCTCTTCACCAGAAGGGCTCAAACCCCCTTAAAATTATTTCACGGCTCTTCTGACCTGAAGAGCCACTCTCATAAGACTTCTAGAACCGCTTTGGAGCCACCTACAAACATATCTAAACCTTTGTATCCGAAGTCTTCGGACACGAGGCCTATTTTGGCTCCTGTGGATTCCGGGACATCTTCCCTCGGAGCCAACAGGAAATGGGATTACTTCTCCTAGACCTTTGGCTCCTTCCTTGGACCCTAGTTCTTTGGATCCAAGAGTCCAGAGCCATACTCCTGATTTGTACATTAGATCAGTATCTCCGACCTTGCTGCCAAATATTTTGCAAACACCCACCTGACAATAAAGACCACAATCACTGGCTTCCTCCAGGAGCCTTTCTGAGGTAGATGTGGACAGGTTGATGCAGAAGTTCCTCAGGGCCCAGAGTCAGATTGAGGATTTTACCTACTCTATCCAATATTTGCTCTGAGTGCTCAAGTGTCCCAAGTTGGATGTACTTGTCAAATCCAACCTCCTGTTTCAGAGCCCCAGGACTTGCAGACACCTGGGAGAGTTGGCCTCTGATCTGAGGAAATTGGTCTCCTCAACTCCATTGTTTACCCTGACTGGCTCTGGTGTGAGATCCTCAGATCAGAGCTGGTCTAGAATCCCTGGTATCAGCATTGGATGTGGGGGTAGGGATTTGGGTCCATCCTTATTGGAGCCATCCCTTCCCCTCAGAGCTTGACAGTTCGGGTCCAGTTCTCCTTGGGGACCTCTGATCCTTGAGTGTCCCTCATCTTTCTTCCATGTTTGCTTCAGTTCTGAGGGGGTTGGAGAGGGTGTCTGTGGGTCCGTCGGCCTTCCAGGTGGTGGAAGGACTCTTCTCTTGCCACAGACACTTGACCTTTCAGACCTGTGAATCCTCCCCATCATCCCTGTCTGGATCTGACTTTTGAGCCTGTCGTACCTGTCCAGTGTCAGCTTGCCTCAACAAGCCTCTAGGACATGCCCCTAGAGGGAGACCCCCTTCTGTTATCTCCCTTGATCATCCTGCGGAGGAGGCCTCGCGCAAGAAGACATGCAAAAGGAGGCAGACTCCCCTCTGGGATTTCTCACCGAGGACACAGACTTTGAGGGAGAGGGATCACCACTGGAAGACATCTCGTTTGGAGACATAATAGAAATCCTTAGAGGTGGTTGGTCAGCCCAAAATCCATCTTCTGAAGTTGTGTTTTTGGAGGCATTGAGGACAGGCTAGTCTATATCTTGCGTGACTCCTCCCCAGGGCAAATGACCTTATAGATTGGTCTCCTGCAAGCCTGGAACCTCTGTGCAGAGAGGCTATGTTGGTCTGGGAGTGGATGATTTCTTCAGACCAATTTCTGATTGCAACTTGTATACCAGGAAAGTCCAGTGTTCTGGCAGATAAACTCAGCAGTTCCATTTTGACCTCGTACAAGTGGACTCTCAATCTATCAGCGCATCTGATTTTCAGCTGTTGACGCTACCCCACCTGCAATCTATTTTTGTCCCTGCAGAACAAAAAATGCAATAGGGGGCTTCAGAGGAATCTTTAAGGGTGTCTTATTCATGATTAGCCCTCCAGTCTCCTTTATGCTTATCCTATGTTACCGCTGATACCGAAGTTTTTACAAAAAGCAAAAAGGTTGAAGATCTCAGTAATCCTTATTTTTCCCAACTAGCCTCATCAGAAATGGTTCCCCTTCCTCCGGTCTCACTTAATATATCCTCCAAGGATACTAAAACCCAGACAGGATCTCCTTTTTCATCCATTGGAAGGCTTACGTCAGAATTTAGCCACACTCAAACTGACCACTTGGTTTCTCCAATTCTGATGATTATTAAAAGGTCAAGAGTCTCTTCCCCTGTTTGTGATAATGTTGGCTTCTCAGCTTCAATTAAGAAGGTATACAAAAGCAAATGGAAAAGGATTGCTATTTGGGCTTCTAAAGAGAATATTGATCCTTTCTCAGCTTCAATTTCAACCATCCTTCTTTTTTCTTTCTTCCCTTTTCAGGGAATGAACTAGATGTTCTTCATCTCACATTGCTGCAGTCATAACCTGTGGGTAGTCCGCTGTCCTCGGTCGGCCCGAGTACCAAAGTGTTAGGCTGGCGTCGGTCAAGGTCGCTCAGATCTGACGTCAGTACGCCGTGGTACTAAAGCGCATGACCGACGCCATATCCTCAGTCTTTCTTGCTGCATGGTCCGAAGCAGAAGCAGCGTTTGCAAGTGCCATTCGGCGTCCTGAAATTTTCGTATTCTGAGTTTCAGACCGAAGACCAAGTTGGGCTAAGTACCCCGTTGGGGAATATTTTTGTCTTTTCTTGCCTCAGTTAAATCTGGATGTCAGAAAAAGTGAATAATTGTATTTCTTGTGGGAAACAGATACCTCATAGGGATTACCACTCTCTCTGTATTCCTTGCTTGGGGCCTGAACACGACGTAGTCGGGTGTCGCTCTTGTGCTAGATTTAATAAGCGCACCATTAAACGCAGGTTAGATTGTGCTAGGCTTGTCTTCGGTAAGCGGTGTAACTACAATATGCCGTTGGATCCTCCGACGCCCGCTACCGCTAAGAAGCGTAAGGAAAAAAACGTTAAAGTCCAAGCAGGATGAGTCGTCCGTTACGGACGCCGGTTCTTTAGAAACTACGGTGGAATCTGTGGATCCAGCCGAGGTTTCAGCTGAGTCTCAGGGGGAGCCTTTAATTTTGCATGATGTGGCCTCTCAGGAGTCGGGTCAGGCTGAGGGGGCCTCTCAAGTCTCTGTAGTCCCTACTTTGCATAAGGTGGTTAGGCCTTCTACTTCTGTCTCTAAGGCATCTTCCAAGGTCAGGCCTGGTTTGTCTTCCTCTGGCGTCAGCCCTAGTTCTGCAGGTTCTGTACCAAAAAAGCATATGCTGAAAATGGCAGAGAATTTGATTACCTTAATCAGGGGTTCTATGCCCCCTCCAGATAAGAGGCCTAGGGTGGAGCCAGAGGTGGAAGGATTGGAGTATTCCTCAGATTACTCGGAGTCTTCGGCTGAAGACATTCAGGATTTTCCTCCTTATTCTGATTCAGAGGCAGAGGATTCTAGTCCTTCTGCTTCCCCTCCAGAGGATTTTTCTTTTTCTGAAACCCTGCATTCCACGAGGGAGCATTTTAAGTGGGAAGGTCAGGATTTCTCAGATTCTCGAAAGAGACTTAGGGAATTTTTGTTTTTACCACAGCATAGGCCCTTGGCTATACCCCCTGTTTTGGATGTTGTTCAGGATGTTTTCTCTGAGGCGTCCCTTAACCCTGATTCTTTGCCTCCTGCCCCGGTCAAGCCAGACAGGTATTACAGAGTGCTAGAGGCTCATAAATATTTGTATAAGAGCCCAAGAGCTGACCCGGAAACTATTAGCCAGGGACCTAAGGGTGTCAGGGCTTCTGTTGTAAAGAATCCAGTTCCTATGGATAAAGATTCTAGAGCTCTGGATAGGTGGGGTAAAAAAGTGTATACCTCTTCCACTCTAGCAATGAGAGCTTTGAATTGCCAGTTTCATATGCTGAAGTACCAGAATTTTCTCTTTAGTCAGTTAAAATCTAAGGTAGATGCTTTGGCAGAGGGCATAGAGTGTAAGGAATTGCAGGATTTGGTTCATGCCTCTGATCAGGTGGGTAAGCATTCTTTGCAGTGTGGTTTTGATGCTCTTCAGGCGTCTTCCAGGGTGGCTGCCACTGGGTCAGTTATTCATAGGCACGCCTGGCTTAAGGATCAGAACTTGTCAGAGCATGTTAAAGCTCGAATTTTGGATGCCCCCCTTCAATCTGAAGTTCTGTTTGGTTCCCCTGTGGAGTCAGTTTTGAAGAAAATGAAAGACAAAGCTAAGTCTATGCAGACAGTTAAGGATTTTTTACAGGTGCAGCCCCCTAAGTTTAGCAGAAATTGGCCTACTAAGGGATGGGCTTATCCTTCTTCTGATTTACAGTCTTGGGGCAGATCTAGACGTGGTAGGGGCAGAGCCCATGCTCAGGGTTCTTTCAGGCCTAGGACGTGGAGTTCCCCTGCACAATCTTCAGGTGAGGGCAGGGGTCAGCCTTTTCGTAAGCAGACCCAATGACCTGTATCTCCAGCTGCCAGATTCCTCCTGTCTGGCAGCTCCTCTGGGAGGAAAGTTGGCACTTTTCAGGCAAAATTGGCTTTTAGTCACCCAGGACAAATGGGTGTTGGACATTATAAACCGAGGCTACAAGTTTTATTTTCACACCTTGCCTCCTTTTAAAGGTATGCCAGACGTTCCTCCTCAGCAAAAGTTGGAGGCTCACAAACAGATTTCTTTGCTTTTAAAAATGGGGGCTATCCAGGGGGTCCCTCCGTCAGAAGTGGGCCTAGGATTTTATTCTCGCCTGTTTTTGGTACCAAAGAAAGGAAACACTTGGAGGCCAATTCTGGACTTGTCTATTCTCAACACATACCTGGACATTCCCAAATTCAAGATGTTAACTTTGCAACAGCATCTGCCTCTGCTAGGCAAAGATCACTGGATGGTAACTTTGGATCTCAAAGAGGCTTATCTTCACATTCCTATCAGGCCCAGCTGCAGGAGGTTCCTGCGTTTTCGGGCTGGCACTTTTCATTATCAGTTCTCTGCATTGCCCTTTGGCTTATCTACTGCGCCCAGGGTGTTCACAAAAGTCCTGGCTCCGTGATAGCCTTCTTAAGACTAAGGGAATACAAATTTATCCCTATTTGGACGATTGCCTGATTCTTGCTCAAGACAAAGTCAAGTTACTTCACCATCTTCAGTATGTTATGACAGTGTTAAGGTGCCTAGGGTATTCTGTGAACGAAACAAAGTCCAGTCTAGTACCCTCTCAGGACATGTGCTTTCTGGGTGTGAGACTGAACACAGCCTCTCAGATGGCGTTCTTGACCCCGGACAAACAAACAAATCTTGCCCTTTACTTCCAGCAATTATCTCTACGGTCCAGGCTGACTGCAAGGACAGTCCTTCAGGCCTTGGGGTTCATGGCATCTTGTATTCTGGTGCTTCCCAATGCCAAACTGCATATGAGGAAGCTACAATGGTATCTCAAAAGCGTATGGACTCAACACTGCCACGATTTGGACACTGTCATTCAGATAATACCTTGCATCCAAAGGGAATTCTTGTGGTGGGCTCAGGAATGTCACCTAAACAAGGGACTCTCTGTGACCCGACCAGAGGCGAGTCAGATTTTAACGACAGATGCCTCAGACATGGCTTGGGGAGCACACTTCAATGGGAAATGGGTTCAAGACACGTGGCCTCCCAGACTACAACATTTGCATATCAACATGAAGGAGATGTTAGCAGTCCAATTTGCCCTGATGGCCTTCAAGGATCTACTTCAACCAGGACAGGTGTTGATTCAAACAGACAACACAACAGTCATGTGGTACATCAACAAGCAAGGGGGAACCCATTCGTACCCTCTTTGCAGACAAGCTATGATTCTGTGGGAGACTGCTCTCAGTTTGCACCTCACTCTTCAGGCAAGGTTTCTGCCGAGCACAGAACTCCTTAGCAGATGTTTTGAGCAGACAGATGGTGGATCCCCACGAGTGGAAATTGGATCCTCATGTATTTCAACAGTTGACGGTGGCTTGGGGAACTCCAGACATAGATCTGTTCGCTTCTCCACTAAATTTCCAACTGCCAAAGTTTTGCACAAAGCTGTTTCACCCAAAAGCTTGGAAAGTGGATGCTCTATCATTCAGTTGGAACAACCTTCACGTCTATGCCTTTCCTCCTCTGCCTCTTCTTCCCAAGGTGCTCTTGAAGGTCAGACAGGACAAGCCTTGCATGATTCTAATAGCTCCAGATTGGCCACGTCAGCACTGGTACCCTCTGCTGAGGAGTTTAGTACGGGAGCCTCCTTGGCCTTTGCCATCAGTTCCACACCTTTTGTCCCAGGCAAGCAATCATTTCCGCAATGTCAGGATCCAGTCCCTGCATCTGACAGCTTGGCATATTCTGTTTTAGACCCTGGGGGGGGTCGCAGCTTCCTCAACAAGTTTTAAATGTCATTTTTGAGGCCAGACGGCCTAGTACCAGGAAAGTGTATGCTGATAAATGGAGGAGATTTTTTCTTTGGAGCAAAACAAAGAGTTTTGATGTCTCTCTGCCTAATTTGAGTGTTTCACTTCAGTATCTTACAGAATTATTAGACAAGGGTTTGTCTTTCTCCTCTGTAAAAGTTCATGCTGCAGCCATTTCTGCTCACTATGACTGTGACCCACCTTTATTCTCTCACCCTTTGTTTAAGCAATTTCTTAGAGGGCAAAACATAAGACCCCCGTGAGCTCCTACTCCTTCCTGGGATCTCAATTTTGTATTGGAAAAGCTCACTTTACCTCCTTTTGAACCTGCAGCTACTACGGAGTTGAAGTTTTTGTCTTGGAAGACTGCTTTTTTGTTGGCCATTACGTCTGCTAGAAGGGTATCTGAATTACAGGCTCTAATGGCAGTTGAACCCTTCTTGATATTTCATAAGGATAGGGTCTCCTCGTACTAACCCTACTTTTATGCCTAAGGTTGTTTCTAATGTGGCATTAAACCAATCTATTCATTTGCCTACATTTTATGCTGATCCCCAAAATAAAGGGGAAAAAATTTTGCATTCTTTGGATATTCACAGGCAGTTACATTATTATTTGAGCAGAACCAAAGGGTTCAGGCAGTCTCAACAGTTGTTTATTTCTTTTGCTTTGGGTTCTCAGGGGAAACCTGTTTCAAAACAAACTATTTCTAAGTGGATTGGCCATTGTATTGCTTTTTGTTATTCTCATCATGGTAAGGAGGTTCCGGCTGGAATCAGACCTCATTCCACTAGGGCTACTGCCACTTCTACTGCTTTTTTAAGGGGAGTAGCTACTAAAGATATTTTGGAGGCAGCTACTTGGAGTTCAGTGCACACTTTTTCTAAACATTACCATCTCCCTCTTTATTCCAAATCTAGGGCTGGGTTTGCCACTGCAGTTTTACAGGGCATGACAGCAGCTCCCAATGCTTTTGCCAACCTCCCTTTACCTTTGCTTTGGGATTCTACCCACAGGTTATGACTGCAGCAATGTGAGATGAAGAACATGGTACAGTTTTGTACCTACCATAAATGTAGATGTTCGAAGATCCACATTGCTGCAGTCTAATTTACCCTCCCTCCTTCCCCTCTGTAGTTTGGGGTGGTTGTGTAGTTTGTGGTGTATATATTGTTTCTACATGGGTGATTGGGTGTTTTTCCATTTTTGGCTATGGCCTTTCTTTTTAAGGCCTTCTGACATCTGGGGCAAGAAAGACTGAGGATATGGCGTCGGTCATGCGCTTTAGTACCACGGCGTACTGACGTCAGATCTGAGCGACCATGACTGACGCCAGCCTAACACTTTGGTATTCGGGCCGACCGAGGACAGCGGACTACCCACAGGTTATGACTGCAGCAATGTGGATCTTCGAACATCTACATTTATGGTAGGTACAAAACTGTACTTTTTTCCACAGTCAAGCTTCATTTGGCAGCTATATCCAATTTCCATGCTGGAAACTCTTCTGGACCCTTGTCAATGTCTAGATTATGCAAAACATTTATGAAGGGAGTCTTCCTCGTCAGACCTCCAATTAAACACCTGTCTCCACCTTGGGATCTCACTGTTTTACACCATGGTTCAACTCAGAAGCCCTTTGAACCAGATAGTGACTGTGACATGAAGTACGTTTCTTGGAAAACTGTCTTTTTGGTGGCCATTACATCAGCTAAAAGAATCTCAGAGGTTCAGGCCCTTTCATCCATGCCACTGTGTATCATATTTCACAAAGATAGTGTTTCCCTTAGTACTTATCCTTCTTTCATATCCAAAGTAGCTATGGAGTCTAACATTAATCATTCAATCCAACTGTCAGTTTTTTTTCCACATTTTGCTGGTAAGGGCAAGTACTTCTTACATCTGGATGTTTGCCGACAGATGTTCTATGTGTTTTACTGTTGCAGTCCTGACAGTTGTGGTTTCCTGCCATGAAAGCTCTTGGCCGGCCCGACTACCAGAGAAACTAATTTCACCTCCCAGGCTGGCAGATGCTTTAATGGATGTCAGTATGCCCAGGTATAAAGGGAGCCAGCCTGGATCATCACTTCAGTCTTCTTGCTGCCAGAGCCCAAAGCAGATTCAAGTCTGTTGGTTGGTCCTCACCAGAGAGACGTCATTGGAAAGATAAGTACCCCATTGTGGAACTCCCTTATTTTTTGACTTATGTCAGATATAGTTAATTGTCTCCGATGTGGTAAATAAATTTCACACAGAGACTTCCACATGCTTTGTGTAACTTGCTTAGGCCTAGACCATGACGTCCCTAACTGTCATTTCTGTGCTACGTTTAACACTAGAACTATTAAGAGTAGAGCAGAGTTTTTAGCTCATTTTCTGAGGCAGGAATCTGTGCAATTGCATACTATGACATCTGCTAGTCTTCCTGAGCTCGATTTACTTAAACGCACAAAAAGTAAGAAATAAAAGCATAAGTCAACAGATGACCCTCACTTGCCCCCTGACTCGCCTACTACACTTGTGATTGTTAAGGAAGGTGAGGCACTTTTGCATCCCCCTTCAACCTTTGATTCAGTAACCCAGCCTCTGTTGAGACCCGTTTGGAGTTGGACATGCATTCGGTCCCTTTGACCTCTATAGTTCATCAGTTGGGTCTGATACTGCTCAGCAGGCCACGGCTTCTGACACGCAACTGCTGTCCATAGGCTTTTCACAGATTAGACCCATTTCAGTGCATCTTCAGTCTAAAGAGTCATGCACCAGCATGTCAGACGCTCCTAGGCCTAAGGCCAAACCCACGGCAAAGAAAGGCATTGTGGCAGGACCTTTGCCTAGGCCTATGGGCTCAAACAAGATTCAATCAGATTGGCTAAATTACATTAACACTGTAAGGTCCAGATAGACTTCAGGAGATGTTACCCCAAGGAAAGGAAAAAGGGATACCCCCCTGGAATTACCTCCCTGATCCACTGCATTCAGAAGATGAGTCTGATTTGAAGGACTCTGCATCTGAAGAAGGACCAGCTTACACCTTCTGTGAGGAATCAGATTCGGAGGAAAATCTCCCCACTGCCTCCCTGCTTGAAGACCTCACCTTTGGGAGAAGACTCTTCATGCTATGAGACATTTTCAGTGGGAAGCACAAGAATACCCACAGGCCAAAAAGAGAGTCAGGGAGTTCTTAGACCTCCCTGAGCACAACACCCTAGCAATCCCACCTATTCTGGAAGTAGTGAAAGATGTCTTTCAGGATGCTTCCTTAAATCCTGGCTCACTCCCTCCTGCACGCAGAAAGCCTGACTGTTTCTACAGGGTCCAGGACTAGCATAAATATCTTCAAAAATCTAGAAGCAAATAGAGCGAGCCTGAGGGGGACAGACACCCCCCTCCCCTGGCATAGACCACAGCAGCAAAGATCTAGGCAGTGGACCTTAGATTCTCACAGACAAAGGAGTTCTATGACACCTGCCTCTGCCAGAGAGCAATTATGACTCTCTGTTTCCATCCCCTCTCCCCAGTCCCACCTAAAAAGGACAAAAGGCTGCCCTTCTATCAAAATTGGACCCGTGTTACTTCAGATCAGTGAGTTCTCAATATTATTGCCAATGGTTGCAAACTCACTTTCAAAGAGCCCTTAAGATTCTCAGGATACCCAGATGTACCCCAAATCAAAGAACTCTGACACTAGAACAAATTCAAATTTTGTTGCCAGGGAACAGTGGAACCAGTTTCAGAACATCAAAAATGGGAAGGATTTTACTCGACTGTTCCTGGTACCCAGAAGAGAAGAGTCTTGGCATCCCATTCTGGACCTGTCAAACGTTAATCTTTTTCTGAAGGGCACCAAAATTCAAAATGTTGACCGTGCAGAAGCTACTCCCCATGTTAGCCCCTCAGGCATTCATGGTTTCTTTAGACCTAAAAGACACCTGTCTACACATCCCCATATCAAAGTTGCACATAAGTTTTCTTTGCTTAAGAGTAAGCTCCAGTCATTATCATTTTTTAGCTCTGTCCTTTGGACTGTCTACTGCACCATTGCTTTCTGCAGGACCAAAGGGGTACAGATTTACACATACCAGGACGATTGCCTAATACAGGCCTCAGACTTGTCACAGATTCTCAAAGACCTGAAATTCACACAGGGCCTCATAACCTCCTTGAGGTTCACTCTAAACCTAAAGAAGGCCATCCAAACAGATTTTCCTCAGGGCACTCCTAGACACTTCCCTCAAAGGCCTTCCTGTCCCCAGACAAAGTCACCTTTTTGACCAGCTACTTCCAGAACTTACAGTACAAATAGTGCATAACAACCAGAGAATTCCTCATAGCTCTGGGGTACATGACATCTTGTATCCTCATGGTGCCACTAGCCAGGCTACATATGAAGTTTCCACGATACCTAAAGAATGTGTGGTGTCAGAGCATGCAGTCCCTAGACACCAAGATGCACCTGATACCTTACCTCAAGCAAGAGCTCAAATGGTGAGTACAGGCTTGCACTGAGAATCAGGACTTACCCTTCAAAACCTTCCCTCAGGGACACACCCTCACCACAGATGCCTTAGACATCGCATGGGGGACCCATACCCAACATCTGAAAACCCACGGGTTATCGGATTCCCAGACCAAGAGGAGACGCATACATTTGAAAGAACTCATGGCAGTTTTAAGACTTACTGGCCTTCAAAGAGAAATGGATACTAGGGGTTCTGGTACAAACAGACAACACCACAGTCATGTGGTACATAAACAGATGAGGAGCACACACCTACCCACTGTGTGGCCTAGCCATGCAAGTCTGGGAGGAAGCACACTACCTGGGACTTCCAACTCCTAGCACAGTATCTGCCAGGGTAACAAAACACTCTTGCAGATCACCTCAGCAGGAACTTGACAGACCCCCACAAGTAGCACCTACACAGCGATATCTTTCTCAGCATAGATCAAAAATGGTGAATCCCACAGTTGGACCTCTTTGCCAGCAAGAACAATGCTCAAATGGAGAAATTCTGTACTAGGCCAAGATGAGCATTGGCAATGGAGTACTGATGCCTTCTCCTTCCCATAGACTCGCCTCTTCATTTACACTCCCCCCACAACTCCTGCTTCGAGTCCGTTTAAAGATAAGAGAGCCCAAGGACTTTTCTGATAGCTCCAAACTGGCTCAGGCAACTCTGGTTTCCACTGGTCCTCCAGCTCACCAATCAGAAACCTTGGTAGTAACCACAGAGGGTAGACTCCCTCATGCAAGACAAAGGGAGAATAGTGCACCCCATTGTACAGACCATAAATCTTTCAGTTTGTATTATCCCACAGCACCTAACTGCTACATCAACCTAAGTCAACAGGTGCAAAACATTCTGAAAGAATCCAGAAGGCTTACCACTAGGAAGTCTTATTCAGCCAAATGGATAATATTTTCTGCTTGGTGCCAGAGGCACAATCTTGAGCTGAGCTCAGCCAATATTTCAACCATCCTGCTGGAGTACCTGCCCAGTCTAGATGATAAAGGCCTCTACTACTCCTCCATAAAAACATATGCTTCAGCCTTCTCTGCTGACATTCCTGTTCTTCTCCCAATCTTCTCACACCCCCTCCTGAAACAATTCCTTAGGGGTGTCATTCACATTAGGCCCCCATGAAGAAAGCCACACCTCCATGGGCTCACAGCTATGTGCTGGAAAAAATTGATTTTGCCTCCTTTTGAGTCTGCAGCTAATGCCTCTTTAAAAATTCATCAGCTGAAAGACTGCTCTTCTTTTAGCCATTACCTGGGCTAGAAGGGTCTCAGAGTTACAGACTCTAATGGCAGTAGAGGATTTCATCATCTCCCATAAAGACAGGGTCTTCCTCAGGACTAACCATTCCTTTACACCTAAGGTGGTAACTGTGACAACCCCTCTCTGGGCCAGTAATCAAGGAGCCTGAATCCTCACCACTGATACTAGATGGGGGACATGCAGTTGAAATACAAATGGATACTCAGTATTGCCAGATGCAGACCTCTCTGCATCAAGCACAATAAGAGCAGCACACAAGGGCACGCTCAGCCAGGGGTCTGTATTTCTCTATCTGACTCCCTCCAGGTCCCCAATAAGACTTCCCACTGGTGCAGCTGTAGGATTGGGTCCTCAGCTGAGTGTCCAAGCCAAGTCCTCCAGCACCCTCTCTGTGAAACCAGTGCCTTGTGTCCCTGCTACAAGTATCTGACACACACAGACACACACACACTCCTGGTAAAGGCTGTAACAGATTTACCTGCTGTGCCCCCTTCTGCCCAGAGTATAAGATTGTTATCACTGCCACCAGACACTCCATAATCAGCTACTCTAAGTCCCCTAACAAAGGGTGTCTAATTATACTATGTAATATTAACACTAATACAAATGGTAGTAGTTGATCAAGACAGCTAGGCCTTCAGGAGTGACCCACACAGTATCACCAAATATAAGCACACTCAAAAAGGTTAAATACTTTCTAAAAGTACCAGCCACAATAAAAGTTTTAAAAGAACCTGAAAATACTGAATATATATTTATAGTAAACCACAGAGTTCAAATCACAGGAAATATTGAAATAATACTGATGGGCAATCACAGACAAATAAAGAAAAGCAATATCTAAACTAAGCTTCACTTTATTTTCCTGACTGAATCTAGGAGAATTACTATTCCCTACTTAATAGAGGAAGGGAGATGATGTGGTGAATGGTCATCCTTGTTGTCAAACAAAATACTCAATACTGAGAGAACACACATTGTAATATCTAAAACATAAGTTCCAAGATGGCTAGCAGAATGATGTCATCTGGTCACCTAACTCTAGGTTCTCTCAGCTTCTCCCTTTGAAACTGAGACAGGAAAGTAACATAGATGGCCACAATATACATCTAAATGTTTATGGGAAGTGCTTGTGGCTTCCCCTCTTTTTACTTAGCTAATGAGCAAAGGCTTCTTCCAGACCTGCCATCTCCCGTCCTATGCAGCACAGTAGGCTACTGTGTTTATGGCTGAACAGCTAATTTAATTTCAAGGGTTTTCCAAAACTAGCTGGTCTGAGATCAACTGTTTGTCTTCCAGGGTCCCCTGCTAACATATATACATACAGTCTCACACATATATTCCTTCTCTGTCCAGCAGGCCCCACTGTTGATACATTTTTAACAGTAGCAACTTTACACATTTTGATTTTCAAATGCTGTACAGTTATGCAACGTTTGTAACCTAATTATCTGTACAAATCAGTTTGATTTTCAAATGACATCCAGTTCTAATACATTTGTAACACAAGTGTCTTGTATAACTCAGTTTGATATTCAAAGGATGTCATTCTTTGTAGAACTCCAGCTGGCTATGCTGGCACTAGCCCATATCATCACAGTAACCAAAATGTCTTTCAATCAAGACATCCATCTGCCTATTTTCTTCCTCAGTCCTGAGAACAGGGGAGAAAGATTACTGTACTCCTTGGATGTGCACAGAATATTACACTTCTACCTAGATAGGATACAATCCTTAAGGAAATCAGATCAACTATTCATAACCTTTGGCCCCAGATCTGAAGGAAAACCAGCTTCTAAACAGACCATTTCCAAGTGTATTTCACACTGCATTTCTTTCTGCTACAGCCATCGTGGCAAAAAAAACCCCTGATTTGTTTAGAACTCACTCTACCAGGGCCACAGCTACTTCTAAAGCTTTTCTTAAGGGGATCCCCACCAAAGACATTCTGGAAGCAGCCACTTGGTGGTCTGTGCATACCTTCACAAAACACTACCACCTACCAGCATTCTCAAAATCCAGAGCAGGATTTGCCTCTGCACTACTGCAGGGAATCCTTTCCTCTCCTTGATGTCCACCCACCTTCACTTAACCTTTGGGAATCTTCCCAAATGTCAGGACTGCAACAGTGAAACACGAAGAACATAGTACAGTTGTGTACACTTACCATAAATGCAGATGTTCGAGTGTATTCAGTGTTGTAGCCTTCTTTTCCTCTCTCCTACCCCCTTGGCCTACCTGGTAGGCTTACAATCTTCAGATATGACTACCTTGGGTATTGACCTAGGCTGTAAGAAAGAAAAGAGCAACCAGCAAAAGCCACAGTACACTAAAAATGAAACAAGCTGGCTAGGCAGCGAGACAAATGACCACAACAAATTTAATAAAACACTTAAAAACTGTAGAGGTAGAAAAAAATATAAATATAATCAGGATAAGCGCTTTCATACACACAGGTACTTCATCAGATCCATTAAAACCATCACATTTAGGTGCACATACAAACCTTAATGTCTGAAATCATGTGACCTCAGAATTGGCTTAATGGGGATGACATCATTTAACCCCTTGCCAGCGTTCGTCCTAAGTAGATGCATCCATTTAATCTCCACACACACTGTGTTCTCAGATCACCACCACTCAGTCTTGGTACGTAAACCTCCCAACACCATAAACTTAAACCAGTGGTCACCCCCTGCTAACTTAACATGCTTAAACAATGCGTTCCTGGCATCACCCTTAGTTATACTGTAAATATGCTCTCTAATTCGGTCTGTCAGTGAGTGATTAATTTTTCCATCATAGAAGCTTCTACAAGAGTACACAGGATGCACAATATACCACATTTTGGCTACTACAATCAGGCATGTAGCTTGATGTCAGAATACTGTTCTGTGTCTGGGTGTGCAAACTGATTATCAGTCTCTATGTATCTACATGCATTGCAATGATGGCAGGGATATGTACCTATCCTTTGGCTAACTACACTCTTCTTTTTTAGAGGTCTGTAGCATAACATTTTCTTCAGTGAAGAGTGATTCTTGAAACAAAAAGAGGGGGAGGTACCTAACAGCTCCTTACATTTCTCGTCAGAAGCCAAGATTCTCCAATGCTTCCTGATAAGGTTCATACATGTTGGTTGAGGAGGCTTCGGTGCTTGAAAGGAGGGTCCTCCAATCTGACCAGTAAAATTTGGTCTCATTCGTGTCTCTCTCACCATCACTGCATCATTCTGTGCAGTCATAATCTCTGAACTATTATACCCCATGTCCAACAAGTTAGTAGTGAGAGTCTTAAAGGAATCATACATGTCACTATCTGTAGTGTTGAGTCTAGCTGTCCTAAAAAAACTGCCCTTTGAGAACATTCTGTTTGACATGCCTGGGGTGCATACTCCATGAGTGCACCACATTATTAGTCTTACAGGGTTTAATGCATTGTTCAGTACACAACCCTCCTGCAGTCTTGTGCACCATCACATCTAGAAACAAAATAGATTGTGCTGACCAATCTAAAGTAAAACAAAGATATAGACAGTGGTGCCATTCAGATAACCCACAAAACTTTCAAGGGTCTCTAACGTGTCCCTCCAAATGAGGAACAGGTCATCCACATAACGGCCGTAGTAGAGTACATAGTTTTTAAACTCATTCACATCAGAGAACACATTCTGCAGCTCCCATTCAGCCAGGACCATATTGGCATAGCTATTGGCACATACCGCGACCATAGCTGTGCCTGTCTGTTGTAAAAAAAAAAAAATGTTCTTCAAACATAAGCACATTATGTTCCAATATAAGTTCTAGTAAGGTGCAGATTAGGTACACTTTCACTATCAAAAGCAGGGTTACGGCCCAAAATCGCTCTTACATCATCAATACCTGCAGCATTCGGAATGCAGGTAAACAGAGAGGTGACGGCTAGTGTAACCAGAAGAACCTCATCTTTGTATTCTGTCTGACCAATTATACAACTTGCTTAGAAAGTCCCTAGTGTTCTTCAGAATGTTTCCCATTCCATCAATTACTGGACGAAGTTGTTTTTCTACATAAATGGACATGGGCTGTGTAGCCCTGCCCCTACCAGAAACTATCGGCCGCATAGGTGGATGCAGTCGGTCTTTATGGACCTTGGGTAATCCGTAAATCTTCAGTATTACCATATTCTCTACCAAAAAGTACTCGTTCAAGCACCTATCTGTCATGCTATCCATAAGTAAGGTCTCAACACTCTCATGTATCTTGGCTAGTAATCTATTTACATCTTGTTTAGTCAGTCTAGTCTAAGTGCACTCATCACACAACATTGTTGACATTGCATTCAAATAGCTTGAGACATCCATAACAACTATACCACCCCCTTTATCCGCAGGGCAGAAACAGATGTCATTACTTTGCATCAAGTCCATTAAAGAGGAAGACTCTTCCTGACAAGTTATTACAGTTCTTCTTATTCTTGGCAGAAGGGTGTGTAAAGTAGTTATAAATATCTTCAGTACACAGCTTAAAAAACGCTTCAACTAGGGGGGTATTAACTGGTACAAATACACTGTTTCCTAAAAATACAATCTTCAGAGCCCTCCCTATTCACATACAGCAACTTCAGAGAAATGCTCCTGACAAAAAGTTTAAGATCAGTCAACACATCAATGTAGAACTGCCAGTTGGAATAAAATTGAGTAATTGGTTTAATGCACTTATCTGATCAGAAGTTAAATCCATAGAAGATAAGTTAAAATTAAACCTTCCTCATCTTGATGTTCATCGTGCATACAGCTGCAGTCATAACAGATGGGTTCTCCTGCCATCAGGCGGGTCCTCGGTCGGCCGAATTCCAAAGTCCAGGTCCGGCGTCGGTCATCGTCGCTTCTTTCCTGACGTCAGTGCGACAGGGGTATAAAAGAACCAGCCGACGCCATTTTATTCGGTCTTTCTTGCCGCGCGGTGCCTGAAGCAGAAGCAGTTCGCAAGTGCCGGTCGGCCAGCTTCTGAAATTACAAAAATTTTGCAACCAAAGTCTTCTTGAAAGCTAAGTACCCCGTTGGGGAAACTTTTCTTGCCTCAGACCGATGTCAGACAAAGTTAATAATTGTATTTCATGTGGGAAGCAAATGCCGCATAATAATTTTCATTCCCTCTGCATTCCTTGCTTAGGCCCAGACCACGACGTCTCGGTCTGTCGTTTTTGTGCTACATTCAACAAACGCACCATTAAGCATTGGGCGGAGTTCGCCCAGCACTATTTTGGCAAAAAATTTAACTACATTATGTCGTCGGATACTCCGACTCCAGTTTTGACTAAAAGACGCAAAGATAAGGACCAACACGTGAGGTCCGCGGCCTCTACCGACACCATGCCAAAGCCGACTACAGGTGGTCCGGTTCTCAGCGAGGTGCCTACGCAGCCCCTGCCTACCGACGACACTTCATTGGCAGTGTCTCCTGTGCCCGAGGTCGCAGGCTCCTCGGCCCTGTGCCCGAGGTCGCAGGCTCCTTGGCCCTGTGCCCGAGGTCGCAGGCTCCTTGGCCCACACCCTGACTACAGATACCGAAGCCACTCTAGGCGGTGAAACTCAGAATGTAGACAGGTCTGCCTCCTCTCAAGGTGTCTTCAGGCCTTCCTCTTATTTTTCCATCAAGGCTTTCACTAAGTCTAAAGCAGCCATGCATTCTAAGAGACAAGCTACACAGGGCCCTTCCCCAGGCCCCATGCCTAAAAAACAGATGCTTAAAATGGATGAGGATTTAATTACTCTTATCAGGGGTTCTCAACCCCCCCCCCCCCCGGACAAAAGGCCCAGAGTGGAGGAAGAATCCGCCTTCTCGGACCAGGCCTCCATTATTTCAGAGCACTCTGATGAACAGGAACATTCTTACTCCCCTTTTGAAGATTCTGATGCAGAGGAGTCCATTCCCACTGTCTCCCCCCCTGAGGATTACTCTTTTGGGGAAACCTTGCATACCTTGAGGGAACACTTCCACTGGGAATGCCAAGAGTACTCAGATTCCAAGAAAAGGCTTAGGGATTTTCTCTTGCTCCCTCAGCACAGGCCTCTGGCTATACCTCCTGTCTTAGACATACTAGATGATGTGTATTCGGAGGCCTGCCTTAACCCAGACTCTTTACCTCCAGCCCCAGTCAAGCCTGACAGGTACTACTGGGTTCCTGACTCCCACCAATTCTTATACAAAAGCCATGCGGCTGACCCAGAAACTATCTCACAGGGCCCCAAGGGAATTAAGGCCTCCACTGCTAAAAATCCATTACCTTCAGAGAGAGATTCCAGAGCTTTAGAAAGGTGGGGAAAAAAGGTATACACCTCGGCCACCCTAACCATGAGGACATTAAACTGCCAGTTCCATATGTTAAAGTACCAACAGTTTCTGTTATCACAGTTGAGAAGCAAAATGTCACAAACTGAACAACCAGACTTGAAGGAGTTGCAGGATTTGATGCATAGTGCAGAACAAGTGGGTAAACAATACCTTGTAATGTGGTTTTGATGTTCTAGAGGCCTCATGTAGAGCTGTGTTACAGGATCAGTCATACGTAGACATGCCTGGCTCAAGGAGCAAACCTTACCAGATCATGTCAAAGCTAAATTACTAGATGCCCCTCTACAAAAAGATGTATTATTTGGTGTTAAAGCTGAGGAAGTATTAAAGAAAATGGAGGAAAAGGCTAAATCAATGCAAACTGTGAAAGATTTTCTACAGGTACAACCTCCACGTTTCAGTAGAAATTGGCCCTCCAAAAATTGGTCCTTTCCAGCCACGGACAGACCCCAAAGAGGTAGATACAGGCACCCGAGGGGCAGGGGGCAAGCTCAAGGATCGTTTAGAGGCAGCCAATGGCAAGCTCCTACACAAAGAGGTGGTGAGGATAGTTCACAGCCATTCAGAAAGCAAACTCAATGACTTTCCCTTTGCATGCCAAGCAAGGCTCAAATGGCAGCACCCTTAGGCGGAAAACTGGCATTATTTTCGAAAAATTGGCATATTGTCACAAAAGACAAATGGATCCTGGACATTATAAACAGAGGCTACAGATTCCATTTTCACACCCTTCCACAAAAGAGAGGCATGCCAAACCTGCCACACAATCAAAGGGCAGAGGCACAAAGACAAATTTCAGATCTCATGGACATGAAAGCTATTCAAGAGGTACCTACTCAAGAACAAGGTCAAGGGTTTTATTCCAGACTATTCCTGGTACCAAGGAAGGGAAAAGATTGGAGACCTATTTTGGACCTATCCATCCTAAACACATTTTTACTCGTGCCAAAATTCAAGATGCTCACATTACAGCAGCTTCTTTCCATGCTGGGCAAGGAGTCTTGGCTGGTAACATTGGACCTCAAGGAGGCATACCTGCATGTCCCAATCTGACAAAATTGCAGAAGATACCTCAGATTTCTTGCAGGTTCAACCCATTATCAATTCTCTGCATTGCCCTTTGGCTTATCTACTGCGCCCAGAGTATTCACGAAATGCCTGGCATCAGTAATCGCCTACTGCAGACTTCAAGGGATACAAATATTACCCATATTTGGACGACTGCCTGATCCAAGTGGACAGCAAGCACATACTTCTGAAACATCTGGCTTTTGTAATAATGTTGTTGAATTATCTGGGGTACACAGTCAACAAAAAGAAATCAAGGCTAATACCCTCGCAAAAAATAATTTTCCTGGGTGCCAACTTGGACACAAACACCCAGATGGCTTACCTCATGCCAGAGAAACAGGGGCAATTAACTCAATACTTCAGAAAACTAGCAAATTTCACCAGGCTGACTGCAAGGAAAATCCTGCAGGCTCTGGGATTCATGGCATCTTGCATCCTATTAATCCCATGTGCAAAGCTGCATATGAGGAAACTTCAATGGTACCTGAAAAACCTATGGTCTCAACACAGCCACAGTTTGGAAACAGTAATACCACTGATTCCATGTCTTCAAAAGGAATTTCTGTGGTGGGCTTGAGCATGCCAAAGAAACACAGGTCTCCCATTCTGCAAGCCTCAAGCAAATCAAGTCATCACAACAGACGCCTCGGACTACACCTGGGGGGCACACATGACAGATCGGTGCATTCAGGGCAAATGGTCCCAAAAAGAAAAGCACCTACACATCAATCAAAAGGAAATGCTAGCAGTAATAAATGCTATTATGGCTTTCAAAGACCTTCTGCATCCAGGCCAACTATTGATATGGACAGACAACACCAAAGTAATGTGGTACATAAACAAACAGGGAGGAACCCATTCATACCCCCCCTATGCAGGCTGGCCATGTCACTTTGGAACATGGCTCCGGAATTACAAATCGAACTTCATGCACAGTACCTGCCAGGCAAGGAAAACACGCTGGCAGACAACCTAAGCAGAAATATGACAGACCCACACGAATGGAAGTTGCACCCTCAAGTTTTTACAGAAATAATTCAAGCATGGGGAAGGCCAGACATAGATCTCTTTGCCTCCCACAAAAATCACCAATTGACAAAATTCTGCTTAAGGACTTTTCATCCACAGGCCTGGAGAGTGGACGCCCTCTCTTTCAGTTGGACAACAATGACAGTTTATGCCTTTCCACCTCTTCCTCTGCTGCCCAAAGTTCTATTAAAAACCAAGGCAGACAGACCAAAGATGATTCTCATTGCTCCAGACTGGCCAAGACAGCACTGGTACCCACTCCTGAGGAGCCTAACGCATTCCCCACCATGGACCCTACCTCTAATGCCTCTTCTTCTGACTCAGCACAGCTTCAAAACTCTTCACAGTCAGCTGAAAACACTCAATCTGGCCGCATGGAAGATTCCTTAACTTCACAACAGACCCTACTCTCCAAGGAGGTGCAGGATGTCATTTTGGAGGCCAGAAGGCCTTCTACTAGGAAAGCTTACTCCTCAAAATGGAAGCGATGTTTTGCCTTGAATGAGAAAAAAGGGCCAGAATCCCGGAATACTAAATTTACCTCAAATATTACAGTATCTAGCTGAGCTGCTAAGCAGTGGACTTTCATTCTCCTCCATCAAAATCCATGCCTCAGCCATTTCTGCAGAATACAACACTGATCCTCCTTTATTCTCTCATCCCCTCTTAAGACAGTTCCTCAGAGGGGCTAAGAATATAAAACCCCCAAGGAAACAACCAGTACCTGCTTGGGACCTCAATTTCATTTTAGAAAAGCTGACCTTACCTCCCTTTGAGCCAGCTGCCTCAACAGATTTGCAATATTTGTCCTGGAAAACAGCCTTCCTTCTGGCTATCACCTCAGCTCGTAGGGTATCGGAACTACAAGCCCTCATGTCTGTGCAGCCTTTCATCATTTTCCATCAGGACAGAGTTTCCTTACGAACCAATCCGTCCTTTATGCCAAAGGTGGTATCCAGGGTAGTTTTGAATCAGGCTATTCACTTACCTACCTTTTACCCTAATCCTCAAAACAAAGGGGAGAGACTACTACATTCCTTGGACATCCACAGACAGCTGCGTTATTATTTGGACAGAACAAAGCCTTTCAGAAAATCAGAACAACTCTTTGTGTCCTATGCTATAGGAGCGTAAGGGAAGCCAATTTCCAAACAGACAATCTCAAATTGGATAGCCCACTGCATACGCTTTTGTTACTCTTTTCATGGTAAAACTGTGCCTGCGGGCATTAGATCTCGCTCCACAAGGGCCACAGCTACCTCTGCAGCTTTCCTCAGAGGAGTTCCTACCAAAGATATTTTGGAAGCAGCCACTTGGAGTTCTGTGCATACCTTCTCCAAGCACTACCACCTACCATTATACTCCAAAACTAGAGCAGGCTTTGCCACTGCAGTCTTGCAGGCATCCTGGCTCCTCCTAGTTCCACCTAGTGCCTACCACCCCTTTTTTAGCTTTGGGATTCTACCCATCTGTTATGACTGCAGCTGTATGCACGATGAACATAGTACAGTTTTGTACCTACCATAAATGTAGATGTTTGAGTGCTAATACAGCTGCAGTCCAGGTTTCCCTCACTCCTTCCCCTTTTGGGACAGGCCTATTGGCTAACACCTCCTCATACAACTTGATTGGGGTATTCTTTTATGGTGTATTTGCTTGCAACTACTGTTTTTTGATTATATTGCACTGCATTATTACATAAATTTATGTATTGCCTTCCTTCTGGGGGCACCTGACATCTGGGGCAAGAAAAACTGAATAAAATGGCGTCGGCTGGTTCTTTTATACCCCTGTCGCACTGACGTCAGGGAAGAAGCGACGACGACCGACACCGGACCTGGACTTTGGCCGACCGAGGACCCGCCTGACGGCAGGAGAACCCATCTGTTATGACTGCAGCTGTATTAGCACTCGAACATCTACATTTATGGTAGGTACAAAACTGTACTTTTTGGACTGTTGGACCCCTGTATCCGTCGTCTCCTGCACAAACTGTCTTTTCTTGGGGTTCTTGTCCCTGCTCTGGGACCTTCCTCTCTGCTTTACTTTCAGGAGCTCGGGTGCCTTTTTATGGGTCTATATTATATCCTCGAGTGCTTAAAAAAAGAATGCTGGTTGATCAAACTTATTTTCGCGAAACTGCAAAATATCGAACTAGCAGAAACTCGAATTTTTTCCTAGGGAAATAATTTGGTTGTCCGTTTCTGTTGCTTCGGTATTTTCAGTGTTCTGGTGGAAAGTTACCGGTCAGATTCAGGTAAGTGTGCGATTGTGTGGATGTGAGTGTTAAGGGTGATTTAGGTGAGGGCTCGGGTTAGGTGTGTGTGCAATTGAGTGGACTTGAGGGTTAGGGCATATTTAAGTGAGTTAGGGTTAGGGAGCGGGTGAGGTGAGTGTGCGATAATGACGGACCTTAGGGTTAGGGTTTGGGTTAATGTAAGTGAGTAGTTAGTGGTGTGTGCATAGTTTAGTATAGGGTTAGGTATCAGATTTTAGGTGCAAGTGTGTGGATTTCTGCTTGTTTGGTGTGCTTGTGTTGTGTGTATGTGTTTTGGATCAACGATTTTTTTCCCTGGGGAAAGAATCACCGATCTGACAGTTCGAGATTGTAAGCTTTCGCATAAATTAGGTCGATCAATCAGCGTTCGCTTTTTTAAGCGTTCGATGATATAATATAGACCTCTTTTTACAATAAAAAAAAGGTTGCTTCTGCACCTGCAAACCTGTTCTCTTCTCCCGTAATGCCATCAGATTGACTGCTGTGCAACAGCCCTAAATTCATATTCAGCATTGGCGTTGTTTCAGTTGCAGTATTAGTGCTTGAGCCCAACAGTGCTGGAAAACCACTCAACGAGCCTTGAGAGAATGCTCCAAGGAGCCAGTGGTAGCTTCAGTCATTTGTAGTAGCTGTTCAATTCGTACTACATTCTTTCCTAGTAGCAAGGTGTTGTCATCATCAGATAAACGTACTGTCTGTGATACTATAGTAGTACCTCCCTCTTTCGTCCATGCTCTATGATTATTGGTTGGATGTACTTCCTTCTCGTTCCTGATGTGCTCTGCTTCACAATACAGACGTCTATCATTGACTCAAGTGAAAATGTGGCCAATTTTAAAATCTCTCATGTCCCTGGATAGTTTTTTTCTTTTTGACCTCTTGTAGCCGTTTATCGTACTGCATCAGGTCTTCAAACAGTTCACCTAGTTTATGCATATAGGAAACAAATTCCATTGTAGAATTCAACTCAGTGGTACTGTCCATGATTTCTTTCCTTAAATTACTTTCCACCGGAGAGAAAAACTTCAGTAAAAGACTTATATAACCTGCACTGACGTCCGGGTTATAATTCTGCCATTCTGTGAACAGATCAGGTAGTGAATTACCATAAGTCGGCTTGTGAGTGTGCACAGTATCACTGAGTTGAATTCTACAGTGGAATTTGCTTCCTATAGGCATAAACTAGATGAACTGTTTGAAGACCTGATGCAGTACAATAAACAGCTGCAAGAGGTCAAAAAGAAAAAAACTATCCAGGGACATGAGAGATTTTAAAATTGGCCACATTTTCACTTGGGTCGATGATGGACGTCCATACTGTGAAGCAGAGCACATCAGGAAGAGAAGGAAGTAGATCCAACCAGTAATCACAGAGCATGGACGAAAGAGGGAGGTACTACTATAGTATTATAGACCGTACGTATACCTGATGGTAACACCTCGCTACTAGGAAAGAATGTAGTACGAGCTGAACAGCTACTACAAACGACAGAAGCTACCACTGGCTCCTTAGAGCATTCTCAAGGCTCGAGTGGTTTTCCGACACTGTTGGGCTCAAGCACTAATACTGCAAGTGAAATAACGCCAATGCTGAATATGAATTTAGGCCTGTTGCACAGCAGTCAATCTGATGGTATTATGGGAGAAGGGAACCAGGTTGCAGGTGCAGAAGCAACCTTTTTTATTGTTACAGGCACCCGAGCTCCTGAAAGTGAAGCAGAGAGGAAGGTCCCAGAGCAGGGACAAGAACCACAAGAAGAGACAGTTTGTGTATGAGATGACAGATACAAGTCCAACAGTCCGAAACAAGGTGCAGAAGGTTTAATTTTTAACTTATCTTCTATGGATTTAACTTCTGATCAGATGTGTATTAAACCGAGGACTCAGTTTTATTCTAACTGGCAATTCTACGTTTAATGATGTGTTGACTGATCTTAAACTTTTTATCAGGAGCATTTCTCTGAAGTTGCAGTATGGGAATAGGTAGGGCTCTGAAGATTGTATTTTTAAGAAACCTAGTGTATTTGTACCTGTTAATACCCCCCTAGTTGAAGCATTTTTTAAGCTGTGTACAGATGATATAACTACTTTACACACCCTTCTGCCAAGAATAAGAAGAGCTGTAATAACGTAGGTCAGGAAGAGTTTTCCTCTTTAATGGACTTGATGCAAAGTAATGACATCTGTTTCCGACCTGCGGATAAAGGGGGTGGTATAGTTATGGATGTCTCAAGCTATCTGAATGCTATGTCAACAATGTTGTGTGATGAGTGCACTTACACTAGACTAACTAAACAAGATGTAAATAGATTAATAGCTAAGCTACATGAGTGTTGAGACCTTACTTATGGATGGCATGATAGGTGCTTGTATGAGTATTTTTTGGTAGAGAATATGGTAACACCGAAGATTTACGGATTACCCAAGGTCCATAAAGACCCACTGCATCCACCTATGTGGCCAATAGTTTCTGTTAGGGGCTGGGCTACAGAGCCCATGTCCATTTGTGTAGAAAAACAACTTCGCCCAGTAATTGATGGAATGGGAAATATTCTGAAGGACACTAGGGACTTTTTAAGCAAGTTGTATAATTGGTCTGAGACTATATACAGATGAGGTTCTTCTGGTTACACTAGATGTCACCTCTCTGTTTACCTGCATTCCGAATGTTGCAGGTATTGACAATGTAAGAGCGATTTTGGGCCATAACCCTGCTTTTGATAGTGATAGTGTACCTAATCTGCACCTTACTGGAACTTATATTGGAACATAATGTGTTTGTTTGAATAACATTTTTTTTTCCAACAGGTAGGCGTAGCTATGGGCACGGTATGTGCCAATAGCTATGCCAATATGGTCCTGGCTGAATGGGAGCAGCAGAATGTGTTCTCTGATGTGAATGGGTTTAAGAAGTGTGTACTCTACTACGGCCGTTATATGGATGACCTGTTCCTCATTTGGGGGTACACATTAGAGACCCTTGAAAGTTTTGTGGGTTTTCTGAATGGCACCACTGACCATCTTCATTTTACTTTTGATTGGTCAGCACAATCTATTTTGTTTCTAGATGTGATGGTGCACAAGACTGTAGGAGGGTTGTGTACTAAGCAATACATTAAACCCTGTAAGACTAATAATGTGGTGCACTCACAGAGTATGCACCCCAGGCATGTCAAACAGATTGTTCTCAAAGGGCAGTTTTTTTAGGACAGCTAGACTCAACACTAGAGATAGTGACATGTATGATTTCTTAAGTCTCTCACTACTAACTTGTTGGATAGGGGGGTATAGTAGTTCAGACACTGACTGCACAGAATGATGCAGTGATGGTGAGACGCACACGAACGAGACCATATTTTACTGGTCCAGATTGGAGGACCCTCCTTTCCAGCACTGAAGCCTCCTCAACCAACACGTATGAACCTTACTTCAGGCTCTGTTTGTGAGATCATCAGGAAGCATTGGAGAATCTTGGCTTCAGATGAGAAATGTAAGGAGCTGTTGGGTACCTCCCCCCTCTTTTGTTTCAAGAATTGCTCTTCATTGAAGAAAATGTTATGCTACAAACCTCTTAAAAAAAGGAGAATAGTGTCATTAGCTAAAGGATAGGTACATACCCCTGCCATCATTGCAATGCATGTAGATACATAGAGACTGATCATCAGTTTGTACACCCAGACACAGGACAGGTTTTTGACATCAAGCTACATGCTGATTGTAGTAGCCAAAATGTGGTATATTGTGTGTCCTGTGTACTCTGTAGAAGCTTTTATGTTGGAAAAACTAATTGCCCATTGAGAGACCGAATGAGAGAGCATATTTACAGTATAACTAAGTTAGCAGGGGGTGACCACTCATTTAAGTTTATGGTGTTGGAGGTTTATGTACCGAGACTGAGAGGTGGTGATGTGAAAACACATTGTGTGTGGAGAATAAATGGATGCATCTACTTAGGGCAAACGCTGGCAAGGGGTTAAATGATGTCATCCCTATTAAGCCAATTCTGAGGCCACGTGATCTCAGACATAAAGTTTTTAAGTGCACCTAAATGTGATGGTTGTAATGGATCTGGTGAAGTACCCGTGTGTATGAAAGTGCTTATCCTGATTATATTTGTATTTTTTTCTACCTCTACAGTTCTTAAGTGTTTTATTAAATTTGTTGTAGTCATTTGTCTCTCTGCCTAGCCAGCTTTTTTCATTTTAGTGTACTTCCCTAGGCTACCCTGGTTTAGGTACCCCCTTTCTTTATTCACGTATGCTTAATTAGCGCTCCTCCTACATGGGGCCAAGAAAATCATGAATTAATAACGCAGGCTTGGCTCCCTTTGTATCTGAGCGTGGTTAAAGCGTCTGCCAACCTGGGAGATGAAATTAGTTCGTCTGGCAGCTGGGCTAGCCAAGGGCTTCACAGCAAGAAATCTCAACTGTCAGGACTGCAACAGTGAATACACTTGAACATCTACATTTATGGTAAGTCTACACAGCTGTACTTCATGTTTTTATCTTCACAGAACAAAACAATGTAGAAAATCTGATCAGTTGTTTGTTTCCTTTTCACGTAACTGTCTAGGCCTTGCAAAATCCAAAGTTGAACTGTCTGTATGGATTGCAGACTGTATATCTTTTATTCCAGCTGTGGCTTGAAATTGCATTGTCCTCCAAAAGGGCATTGTACCAGATCTATGGTATTTGCGCAGCAGCCACTTGGTCAAAATCTCATAGGATTGTGACAAATGACAAATTGGACACTGTCTCCAGAAGCAGAACTTTTTTTGGTTTGGCAGTGCTCCTCATTTCCTTCCTTGAAGCCACCGGAGAATTGTGTAGCTAGGGACTCTGACCCAGTTGTAAGGCAGAATGAAAAGCACTAAGTCAGGTTTAGAAGTTAAGTACTTGCTTTAACTTGGTATGTGTTGTCCATTTATTCTTCTTCACCTTCCCTCCCAGCCATCTACTATCCTAGAGGATCTGTAGGATTTTTTATAGGGACACTGCATTGTTTGAGCCTCTGTTTTTAATGTTTAATAAAATGACAGCAGCAAATTTGATATGAGGAGGGGTAAGTACATTGTGAATAGTGGTAGGAGCTTGAGGCTTGAACCTAAGTCTGTAAAAATGTGTCAAGTCTGATCCAAGGCTTGGCTCTGTAACCCAGTCGTGAGGAAGAATGAATGGACAACACAGATACCAAGTTATGGTAAGTACATAACTTCTAATTTAATAGATATTTTTTGTTTAAAAAAGGCAGAAATTTAATAGTTTGTATTGTTGCTTAGGTTATATGATATATAGCAATATATGTGAAGTACATTTGTAAATGTGAATTTGTTAGTACAGTTTGATTTACTTTTGTATGAATGTAAATTTGCCTTTCTCATAAGTGATAATTCAGTAAAGCTGTTAAAAAAATTCAGTCATTACAGAGGAATACCTCAGGATTTTGTTTCTCGTGGCTTCTATGATTATTTTGATATCTTTGGCAAGACTCCACATGGGAAGGATACAGTGGTACCTGAAGTCTATCTGGTCCCATCACCAATACCCTTTGTCTGTTCAAATACCAGTGCTGGTGTCTGTCAGAAGAGAAATCACTTGGTGACTACAACAGATTATCCCCAAGTCTATGTCCCCTCTTCTCCCTCCATCCTCCAACGTAGTCAGTTACCACAAACTTACCAGACATTGCTTGGAGAGCAGTTTCTGGAGGGAGGAAAGTGCAAGGTGTGTGGGACACCATGGACAGATGCAAGCACATAAACATAAAAGAGATGCTTGCCCTGATTGACACTGAACTCACTGAATCATCTTTGGTCCCCAGCACCTTTTCAAGTTGTTACAGACAATACCACAGCCATGGTACATCAACAAGCGAGGGAAACCAGATTGTACCCCTTTGCAGGGTAACCATGTTAGCTTGTGATATAGCTTCACAGCACAATCTCAATCTGCAGGCATCTTGCATTCCATCGGAGCATAATTCTATTACAGACAAGTTGAACAGGAGAAGGGGAGATCCTCACGAATGTAAACTTGATCAGCTGGTCTTCCTAGATTTGTTCCATATTTGAAGAGTTTAAGTAGACCTGTTTGCTTCCTCTCTGAACAATCAGCTGACAAGATTCTGCTGCAGGACTCCATACAAGAAGGCATGGAAGAAAGATTCCTTTTCTTTTCCTTGGACAGGAATATTCCTGTATTCTTTCCACCCTTTCCATTAATATCCAGGGTACATCTGAAGATTCAGAAAAACTCCCCCAAGATCATTGTGATGACTCCCTTCTGGCACAGACAACAGTGGGTTCTGCCTTCCTTTGGAAATGGCAGAGGGCGATTACCACAAGCTTCCTCACAGATTGGCTGTACTCACACAAGAACAAGGGTGTTTCAAGTTAGGTGTTTCAAGTTGTTTGGTGTTGGGGTCTATCAATGGACTACCTTGATAATAGGGTCTTAATTCCTTTTAGGCATCTCTTTACTGAACTTATAGCAGGTACTAAAGGAGGCAAGAAAACCCACCACTAGAAAATCCTATACTAGCAAATGGCAAAGTTTTTCTAGTTGGTGTCTAGAACATAACCATCACCCATTCAGGGCTAGTTGTTTGGTTTAACAATATTTGTGTGAGTTACTGTCTTGTGGCCTTTCTTACATGAAATCTTGTCTATCAAGGTTCCTTTATTGGCCATTTCTCCATGTCTACCCATGAATGGTCCTCCTCCATTGCAATCTCACGTCAGAGTGTTTTTGAAAGGGGGTTATACATGCGAAGCCTCCAGGAAAGCTGATGATTCCTCCTTGGAATCTTATTTTTGTGGTAGAGAAGCTAACATTTGTTCAATTTGAACCAAACTAACTTGGCTGGCTTGAGGTTCTTGACATGGACAACACTTTTACTGATTGCTGTGACCTCTACAAAAAGAGTATCTGAGTTGCAAGCTCTATTTGTGAGTTGGGCTTCCGAATTTTCATTAAGCCAAACTATCCATCTATCCATTTTCTTTTTTGATCCAAAAATTCAACGAGAAAGGATGCACTGTATCTTAGATTTCCATGGGCAGTTCTGGTACTATCTTGACAGAACTAAATCTTTCTTTCAGATCCTCGGATCAATTGTTTGCTTCTTGTTAAAGTAAAAATGGACAACCTCTATCAAAGAAGACCATTTCCAAATGGTTGTCTAAGGCTATTACCTTTTGTTATACTTGCCCCCGCAAAAACATTTCAGGCAGGGTGTGAAGGCCTACTCTACCTGGGCCTTGGCTTCATCTGTCTGTCTTACTGTATAACCTGTTGCATCTCCTAACTTTCTCTGTTAGTAACTTCTGCTTAAACTAACCTCCTAAACCTTCAGCTCTACTACTATAGCCCTTTTATAGCCCCCTCCTTTCTCTCCCCCCTCCCATTCTCCACACTATTATCTCCCCTCACTTTCTATCAATGTCTATACATTGTCCTTCTTTTGAAAGATTCTTTTTTTTACTCTCGTATTTAGTAAATTTTTTAGCACAGTGCTATCAGTGCAACCCTTAATATTCATAATTTTTTCTTTGTTTTTTTTCTTTATAATTTCATATTTGCAGTGTTATTTTTTTATAGTTTTTCTCCTGTATGTTTATCTTTGCTTATGTTTGCTGGGGCTCTTCCCCCTTGGGTCTCCACTAAAAATGGGTTGCTTACGATCAGTGCAATGCAAATAATTAATAACCTTTTCTTTTTTACAATTATTTTGTATTGTGGTTGTTTAATATTTGTATATTGTCACTTTATTTTTACTTGTGGGTCTTTTCCCCTCGGGTCTCCACTGAAAATGGGTTTGTTTGCAAACTGAGTTGGATTTACCTGGTTAACAATGTGAAATAAGTAAATCTGTGGCTTTTTGGAAAGGGTTGTATTCTGTAAGTATTCTAGAAGCAGCAACTTGGTTCTCTGTGCATACCTTTACAAAATACTATGAGCTTGAGTTGCTTTCTAGGTCAAGATATCAGGATTTACAAAGACCATTCTCCAGGGGCTTCTGGACTACCCCCCTTCCAAATGTAGTAAGCCGGGGTATTCTACCCATGTTAATTAAGGCTACTGTAGCAGTTGATCTCTCGAGCCTCTGTTGTTGTGGTTAATTTGCTTATAACTGTACTTTCCTTTGTATGGTGCCTTTCCACTTTCTCTCTTTTGAAATTTTTTTTAGTCTGTGATTAGTAAAGGAGTCCTGCAGTATTTTTAACATCCATATTAATCATTCCTTTTTATAACCGTTTCTATAGACTCATCTAAAGATACTGCCAAATCTGGTATTTCATTTAACAGTCCCCTGTCCCTTTTCCTTTGCCTGTACTCTCTGTCAATCCCTAATAGCAAAGGTAGTCTCTAACCTGCAGTCCAGACTTTTGTTTAGCCACATCCCACCTTATTACCTTTTCCTCTGTAGTGATTTGTTCCCAAAACCTAGCTTTCTATGATAATTTTCTCGCGTAAATTCCATACCCCTCTTGTCTAGTTTCTGTAATCCTGTTTGCGATCTTTCTTATTGGTAACATTTCCAAAACAGTTTGGCTCCACAAAAATGGTGATAAAGCTGTCCACCCCCCAGATCTCGTATGCCACTCATCTGAACAGCCATGAGGTCCGTCGCTGAGCTTCCTCCAGGGAATTTTTCAAAGTTTTGGTGAGTGAGTGCATCATTTTTCATTGTTAATCTCTCTTCCATCTCCTAAGTCCTCTTAGTTCTTAAAAAAAAAATATATATATATATATATATATATATATATATATATATATATATATATATATATATGGGTTCCTATGAGTTCACCGACAGTTCAGAACATAGACACTCACATCTTCGACACCAAATAATCGACTGTTCATAACATCGACATTTCAGGTAAGCGATCTTCCCCCTTGCAGGACCCATGGTAGCACTTGTTTCTCTGTTACAACGCGTAAGGTTTACGTGACTCTCTACAATTTACCCTGACAGCGTTGTCCTTAACTTCGTAACAGAGAAACAAGTGCTACCATGGGTCCTGCAAGGGGGAAGATCGCTTACCTGAAATGTCGATGTTATGAACAGTCGATGATTTGGTGTCGAAGATGTGAGTGTCGATGTTCTGAACTGTTGGTGAACTCATAGGAACCCATATATATATATATATATATATATATATATATATATATATATATATATATATATATATATATATATATATATATATTAGTGTAGTAGCTGGATTTTTCTTGTAAAGTAGAAGTAAGATCTCTCTCCTTCCTTTTCTTCCCCCTTCTCTGTAGTGTCTTTTTTAGTTCTTGGTGTCCTGCCATGACTGACCCTAAGCCACCAGACTTTAAAAATTGTACAGAGTGCAGGCATAAAATTCCACCTTCTGATGCTTACACTGTGTGTGTGATTTGTCTAGGTACAGCCCACTTAGATTCCTCCTGTTTTATATGTGCGGGCTTTAATCAGCACACGCTTATAGACAGGAGGAATAAGTTAATCCTCAGGGGTCTTCTCCCTTCCTCCAATCCCCCTTAGGCAAAATCCACTTCTGGGGCTCAAACCCCTGCCAAGGAGGTTAGTGACAAGGGTAAGGAAAAGGACAAGAGAAAGCGGTCTCCTGACAGAGCTTCAGTTCCTGAAGGAGGACCATCAGCTAAATGTCACCCTTCTACTTCACTTTTTCCCATTGGCTCCAATCTCTGCATTTTTCACTGGAGCCGATGGGTCCTCTTCCTAAGTCTCCCATTTTGGCATCGCCCAGGCACCACTCCAGGCCGGGGTGAACAACTTCTACTGCCAGGTCCTCCCAGATCCTCTCAGAATTCGAGGTGGACAAGCTGATGAAATTTCTGAAGGCACAGATTCAGTTTGGAGTTTTGCCAGCCCCGGCTCCCACTGGAGCCGAGAGTATTCGGTGTGTATTCATGCCTATTTCTCCTTCTCCGATCCATCCTTCGGTTTTGGAGCCCTCTTGTCCAAGGATCCTGAGTTTCTAGATGTCAGCTCCAATAGGTACCCGTTCTTCAACGCCAACAGTCATGTTGAGTAGTTTGGTCCTGGTGTCATTGAGCACTACTGACTCTCTCTGAGCTGTAGCTTCGATGTCAGGTCTGAGGGGTTGGCTTCAGCTGCCAGGCTTTTGGAGCTGTGTGTTCCCCCTCGGCGCTCAACAGTTCGGCTCCGACTCCACCTTCAGCTCCAGGAGCGGCAGGGGTTTGTCAGGCTTCGTTGATGGCTTCGGCCCCAGTGGAGTTGCCCTCTGTGTCTTGTTGATCTCTGGCTTTACAAGAAGTGGAGAGGGTTCTCTTTGCCCTCATGACAGTCTCTACTCTCCCTTCTTCAGACCCGACTGCTCTCCCTTCTGAGTTGGCTGCGCCGGATCCTTCTCTCCTGTCTCCTTCAGGACAGCCTGTTCCAAGAAGCTTTCAAGTGGCTTCTCTTCAGGAGCACCCTGAATCTTCTGACACCTCCCTGGAGCATCCCTCCTGAGGAGGTGCACCGGAAGCACATGTGCAAAAGGAGGCAAAAGGGAGGCACTTAGATTCCCCACCAGAATCCCTGACCAAAGACATGGACTTGGATGATGGGAAATGCTCTCCCAGATCCCCACCTGAGGACGTCTCCTTTGGGGACATCATGGAGATCCTTCGACAGAAAGGTGGATGGGTCCATCCACCAACCTAACTCTTGAATCCGTGTTCCTGGAAGCCTTTGGAACAGGTCCATCTACATCCTGGGGCCCCCGTCCCCCAAGACCCCATGATTTACTTGATATCTTGCAGGGCTTGGAAGGAACCGGACACAGTAGAGCCTATACCAAAGTGCCTGGATAAGATTTAGTGCCCCTGCAGATTGGCTTCACTGGACTAAGGGTGTCTCAGTCGATGCATTGGTGTTGGCAGCAGCCACAAAGAAAGAGCTAGCCCAGGAGAGCTCTTTGGGTTCATCCCCCAGACAGGGGAGTCTAAGGCAATGGACAGATTTGGTAAGCAGGTCTACTCTTCAGTGAACTTTTTTCTCTGAGCTTGCTGAATTATCAAGCACACATGATCAGAATTCAGAGACCTCATTAAGGAAATCTCTGAGTCTGCTCCGGGTTCCATGTCTGAAGAAGACAAGATCACCTCCTCCAGAATGGCCACCCTCCTCTTTCTCTCCATCTTGTCCATGAGGCTACTTTCACATGCAGCAGGGGGTACCTCAAGGGCGGCTGGTTCGAGAGTGGCCATTAGTCAGGTTATCTTTTTGGTCCCATGGTCAGAGACACTCTCCCAATCTGAGAAAGATGGAAAAACCCTGTCTGCCATTGAAATATGCTTTTTTACCCCACAACTATCCTATTCCAGGAATCAGCATGGCGGTAAGAAGCTATTATTTCAAAAGTCTGAGTGCTTTCCAGAACTTGTAGTGAGACTTTTCCTCCAGAGGCAGAGGAGGAAATGACTCCAATGGCAGATGTCATCCCCGCAGCAGGGGGGGGGATCTGAGAAATCAGAGGTTTCGAGATACATTCTCGGGCAGGCCCTTTCAGCAATCCTAAGCGATTGCCCGACTGCTCTACTCTGGAGGCAGTTGAGGGATGTCTTTCCCTACACCCAACAGCCTGGGAATCCATCACTGCTGATCATTGGGTGTTAAAGATTTTATCCAGAGGTTACACCATCCCGTTCTTCAAATCCCCAAGCCCAACTCAAAACCTACCCGATGTGCCCACCCAATCAAAGGTAGGCAGCATCCCTAGAAATAGCAAAGCTGCTGGAAAAAGGAATCACCCAACATGTCTCCCAAGACCAGTTTGGATCAGGCATCTATTCAAGATTCTTTTTGGTGTCAAAGAAAACTGTGGACTTCAGACCAGTTCTGGATCTCACTTCCCTAAACAAGTCAGTTGCCAAAATGAAAATCCAAATGGCCATTATACAGTCCATTCTGCCCTTAATACAGAAGGATGATTGGATGTGCTCAGTAGACCTTCAGGATGCATATTACCACATCAAGATAGACTCCCCAGAAGATTCCCCTGGCTGGAAGCCAATCACTTTCAGTTCAGGGTACTCCCCTTTGGACTCCTCACAGCCCCCAAGGTGTTTACCAAAGTGGTGGCAGTAGTTGCAGCTCACCTGATACTGCTCGGATTCCGCATGTTTCCCTATTTGGGCAGTTGGCCCCTCACTGCTCCCACCAAGCCTCGACTTCTGCAAGCCAGGGATTCTCTCTTACAACTAGTCTCGACTTCGGCACATAACCAGCAGTCTTTCAGAGTTCAAAGTGGATCTAGTCCAGATCATTGACTTTATAGGGGCTCAACTGGACGCAATTCAGTGCATGGCCTTCCTTTTCCAGTCCTTTCAGCTGCATGTAATTTGGATTCTTTCTGATTATCCTCCCCCTGCCTTTCTCAGTCTCAGAGCATTGGGGTCGATGTCGGCTACCATACCTCTTCTACTAATGGCTCACCTTCACATTAGAGTACTTTAGTGGATCTTAGCAGTCCAGTGGTCCTTTCTCAAACTGCCTGTGGACTGTCCCATAAAACTATATCAAGTCTGCAAGGAGTCTCTTCTATGGTGGTTTCGATCTCAGGATCCGTACTTAGGACAACCATTCATTCTGTCTCCTCCTAAAGCCACAGTGAAAGTGGACGCCTCCAGCTCAGGTGGGGGTGGTATTGGTTGAGCCGGGCGGTCCAAGGCACCTGGTCCCCTCTAGAGACCAATTTGCATGTAAATGTCCTGGAGATGTGGGCAGTCCTTTTAGCATTGCAAGCTGTTCATGATGCTCTTCCCACAGAGACAGTTGCAATTCAGACAGCATGTCCATTGTCTGGTATATCAACAAAGTCTTGCCGCCTATATCGAGAAGCCATGAGATTGTCTGAGTGGGCGATCTCTTCCAACCGCTTTCTTGTGGCAATGCACATTCTAGGGAAGTCAGACATTCTAGAGAATAAGCTCAGCAGAACCATTCGGATGCCTCACAAGTGGTCTGTCAACCCTTCAGTGATTGACATGATCTTTCAGAAATGGGGTCAAACTTGCTGTGATCTCTTCGCCTCTCATTCCATTGCCAGGTGCAGCTAGTATTTTGCCCTGATCCCCTCTCCAGGGGAGTCCCCCAGAGATGCTTTGATCCATCCTTGGCCTACTGGTGGTCTTTATGCCTATCTTCCTCTTCTCCAATACCTAAATTCCTCCAGAAAGGTCAGAGATTGAAGTGCAAAGTCATCATCTTTGCCCTGACAAGTTTGGTTCCCCTTCCTGTGATCTCACCATATGTGTCCTCCTTAGACTTTCGATCCCATTCTGGATTTTTTGTCCCACCCTTTGGGCAATCAACATCCAGATATTCTCAGCCTGACGCTAACTGCTTGGCTACTCCACTTCTGTTGATGGTAGAACTTCCGTGCTATCCTCTCCTTTTCAGAAGATTTTGATTGCAGCTCATAATGCCTCTACCAGGAAAATTTATTCCAGCAAATGGAAGAGATTTTCTGTGCTATTTGGGTGTGACAGCATCAGTTTTACCCTTTCACGGCTCCCATCCCAGCTATTCTAGATTTCTTGGCTCACATGTTTAACAGTGGAGCTAGCTTTTCCACAGTCAAGGTGCAGTTGGTAGCCATCTTAGATTTCCATATTGATGAAGACTGTACATGTTTGGTGTCTACGAAAATATGTAAGGCATTTTTGAAGGGCACTTCTGGTCAAGGATCCTACACTCCCTTGGGACCTCACTTTGGTGTTACAAGCTCTGGTTTCTGCTCCCTTTGAACAAGCTGCCATAGTTGATTTACAATTGTTGTCTTTGAAGACAGCCTTTTTAGTGGCTCTCATCTCTGCTAAGAGAGTTTTGGAACTTCATGCGTTATCCATTAAAACCCCCTTATCTTTTCCACAAGGACAGAGCAACTCTTCACACTAATCCTTCCCGTATACCCAAGGTTGCTTCAGAGGCCAACATCAACCAAATGATTAATCGCCCAGTTTTCTTCCCTAATTTCCAAAACCAGGGAGAATACAAGCTTCATCTACTTGATGTTCACAGACTGCTGCATTTTTACTTGGATAGGACAAAAACTTGAGAAAACTGGACCACCTTTTTGTCTCCTTTGCTAGTTCCAGATTAGAGTTTAGCTTAATTGGATGTCAAAGTGTGTTGCATTGAGGTGTTCTAATAAAGAAATTCCTCTACCAAATCAGATCAAGGCCCATTCCATTAGGTCTGTGTCAACTTCGTGGCTTTTTGGTTTGGATGTCAGTTGATGACATTTGTCCAGCAGCTACTTGGTCTTCCTCTCACACCTTCATATCCCATTGCAAATTGGATATCTGTTTCAGGAACAGGGCCTCCTTTGGCTCTGCCGTGCTCCAGGATATCCTTCCATGAGGACCACCCTGGGTTCATGTAGCTGGGGGCTGTGTCCCACAGGTTGAAGACCAAATGAAGACAACCTCTTCAGATAAAAAAAAGATACGTTCTTACCATATCATTCCATCTGAGTTGTTGCATTATTTGTCTTCAACCTTTTTCTGCCCCCTTCCTCGGATCCTGAGAAGATTTGGCAGAAGTACATCTAGATCTCTCCCACTGCTGTATCATCCGAGCCTCTGATGTATTTTGCTGTATGGTGTGGCTAGCGCTTTGTTGCATTTAGGTAATGTTTTTTTTTTTTTATTATTAGCTGCAAACTCAGTTTGAGGGATAGAGGGAGTGTGGGGCATTATGGGTAGGAGAGGAGGAGCTCAGTTTTCGTCTCCAAGGCTGACGTATACAGCCAAGTCAGATCCGAGACCCATAGGTTGAAGACAAATGAAGCAACAACTCAGATGGAACGTTGTGGTAAGAACATAACTTTTTTTTTGCATCTTTACCTTGTCTTTTTATTGGTGCATGATCTGAAATAGTTATTGGATGTTTGTCAAAGCTTTCACTTTAGTACAGAATTTCCTGTGAACAAGGAGTGGAGATGCAGAGTGCTAAAGAGAAGTTAAGTGTCTGTCTGGATAATATGCATGAGTTTAGAAAGATTGCTGTTAAGCAGCTATTTTTTTGATAACTCCAGAACACAAAGACTTTTGACAACACAATTTGGGCAATAGAAATAGAAAGGGTTGTCACCAAACATACAGAGAGTAGAACAAGAAAAATAACCAGAGATCCTGTTAGAGCTATTGGAGATTCCAGAAATTTTATGAAAATTTGTATAAAGCAGAGAAATGTGGAAATTAAGAGCACAAATGGAAGTATTTTTGAAAGACTTAAGTATACCAAGGTTAGAGGTAGATGAGGCTCATCAACTAAGTTAAAACAGGAGGTGATGAGATAAAAACAGTGATGTATAATCAATCTTCAGGAAAATTTCCAGGAACAGATGGTATTCCTGTGGAAGTTTGGTAGTTAGGAGGGAAGAAAGTGCTAAAGATCTGGAAGATTTTGTTTAGCAATATTTTTAAAAGAGGGGAAGCATCAGCATCTTGTAAGAAAGCTGTGGTAGCTGTTTTACCTACAGATTGTAAAGATCCATCAGATCCATTTCACTTTTAAACCATGATTATAAAGTGTTTGTCTATACTAACTAAAAGAATGGCGAAAACGTTGCTAAAATCGATAAGATATGGATCATTGCAGTTTTGTGGAAGGGAGGCAAGCATTTGACATCATTAATGGAAAAATGATGATCCAGAAGGAAGCAGAATGTAAGAAAATACCACTGCAGTTAGTTGGTCTTGATGCAGACAAAACATTCAACAGAGTAAGTGGGATTTTGAGTTGGGCAATGGAAACTTTTGCTTTCCCTGATACAGTTAATATTAATTAGGAAAATATATGAATGATCAGAGGTAAGAATTAAAGTGGGAAGGTTCCTCTCTCCATAAGTTGTTTGAACAGAAGAACCAGGCGGGTGTTCTCTTTCCCTTTTATCTGGCTTATATTTAGAGCCATTGGCAAAGAAAATAAGGGACTCAGAAATACAAGGATATAATTGGTATGGTAATCAAGAAAAGTGTTTATTTGCAGATATTTTCTACCTGATAAGTCCAGAAAAGAACCACACACTGTTTTTGGAACATTTTGAGACTCTTTAAGTCAGTTTAGGATGTAAAATTAATGAAGATAAAATAAAAGCTATAGCTGTAAATTATGTACCCACATACAGATTGGTTCATCAATACCCATATTTATGGGTACAGGATTAGATGATGTATTTAGGAATGGGGATTAAAAAGGCTTCTGTTATGGCAACTAATGGCATGTAGGAAGAGGCTAAGAAGATGATACAAAAACTAAGAAAATGGAACTCTTGTTTATGAATATGGATAGTAAGATACAAGCAGTGAAAATGCTTGGGCATATTTTTATCAACCAGAGAAGTTGTGTACAATAAATAAGGAGTTGAAGGAATTTGCCTGTGAGGGGAAGACAGCAACAGTTAAGTGGAGATGAGCTGCATCTTCCAATAGAACAAGGTGGTTTAGGATTACCTGATTTGAGGGGATCATTTAGAACTACACAGTTAAGGCTCAAATACATAGTGCAAGCAGAAGGTTATAATTAAAATGGAAAGGGATAACGAAGTGTTGAGTGGGAGTTCAAGAAATAGGGTGAGAATTTGGATGCAGTTCCTTAAGAAGAACCACCATCACCATATAGAATATTATATGTGATGTCCAATCTCGCCTTTATTCTGACTGATGGGTCGGATCGGATCCTTCGGATCCATCTCGGCCTTTACCAAAGTTGAAAGCCTTCAACAAGCTCATGGGCAATCTCCCTGTCCCAGAATGTACCTCGGCATTACCTCAGATTTTGTTTGCCACTTGTGAAGAGCATCTCTTTTTCAACAACTCTGGGCTAAGTACCATATTCATTTAAAATTTAATAGGTTAGTTTAGAGATTCTGTATAGCTTTTATTAATGCTAAGAAACCTCTCCCTGTTTAAAGCCTGTTTTAGTTAGAGGGCTTCTTTTCCTTCCCATTTCTCGCCATTTTCTAATTAATATATTCTGATTAATCCTTAAGTTCACTCTTTACTTTAAAGTTAGAGCTCAAACTTTTATCCTTTGTAGTGTTTCCGCTGTCTCAGAGAACATTTTTGTGTGTGTGTGTGTGTGTGTATATATATATATATATATATATATATATATATATATATATATATATATATATAAATATATAAAACAAATTTATTGTTCTTTGTGATAGCTACTTAATGTCCATTTAAGTTAGAGGGCATTTAGTTTATATTTCTTCTACTTTGGTTTTTCTGCTCAATGTGTCACAGAAACAAGATAATAAGCCGTTAGGCTTTAAAAAATGCTTGGATTGCAAAAAAAAGATGCCCCTCAGCGATACACATACAAACACACACTGTGTGTGTGTGTGGATTTATTGCTTAAGGCCATTGCACCTTCAAGAGTCGTGCTCCATATGCCACAGTTTCAAAGAGTATTATTGGAGCATAAAAATAAACTTATTCTGGAAGGGTTATTGAAACCCCCCATTTCAGAAGCTATTTCTGAAAGGCCAGAGTTGTCAAAATCAAGCCAGTCTGGCAACTCTAACAGATCAGACAAATCTGCTAATATAGCTTCCTCTGCTCCAAAGCCTATGTCAGAGCCAAGGGAAAAAGTACTGAGGATATATTCTGCTCCTCCTTTGTTGGAGCAGATTCGGACCAGATCTGACAAGGAACTGAATCAGTCAAGATTCTCCACTCTGACGACCTCAGTTTCAGCAGAGTTCTCTATATGGAGCTGATCCTCTACCTTGGATCTGGTTTCTTCTCAGCTCCTTTCTCCAAGTTTGACAGTCTCCAACCCCTTCAACCTGGTAAACCAGGAGCCTCTCTGATGAAGATGAGGATCAGCTGGTGCAGAGACTCCTGAACACAATGGCCTTGGCTAAGATTTTATTGGATCCAAACCCAAAGGTATCAGATCCAACAACTTCCCAATCCTCTGCATCTATTCCTCCTGCTTTAGAGCCAGAAGATTATGAGGTTCTACTTGTGTTATAGGTTCATAGGTTGGTACTAGGCTATCAGCCCTAGAGCCTGTACAAGCCTAGCCATAATAATTCCCTGGATATTTCTTCCCACAATATTTACTTCCCTGGATCCCTGTCTAGCAGGGCGACTGACGTGATCCCCGGGGTGAATTTCCTATCTCCCATCCAAACATCAAGGTTCCTTTTGAAGAGGGCCAAGGAGGTGCTCTCCTTGACATGTCCGGACAGTCTATTCCAGAGTATGGGGAGTCTCTGGGTCAGGAACCTATCCCTCCAGCATGTTTTGTTCATTGTGATGACAAGGTTTAGATCCCTGGAGCGTGTGGCTCTGAGGGATTGGGATTTCTTTGTGGGCATGTCCAAACAGCTCTGGGTTTAACATAGCCTTGTATGTTAAGCAGAGATCGCCTCTGAATAGATGATATGCCACAGGGTATAGCTGGAGTTTTTTTTAGACTGTCAGCATATGCCTCATGCTTTAGGCCTGTGATTCTTTTAGTGAGGTATTTCCTGGGATCCAAGGTCATATCCTGAGCCCAAAGGCTCTTTGGATCTGACATCCGCTCTGAATTGCTCCGCTCTTTTGGAGCAGGAGGACTCTAGGAAGACAGTACCCCCTTGTCCGATCTGGGGAGCACAATGGGACAGTTGTTGGATCTGATCCTACCTCTCAGGGCTTCAGGGCAGGTGAGTTTGGGTCCTACTTTGGTTTCGGGTCAACTGCCTTCTGGTTTGAGGGTTCCATTGGCTCCAAATTCTTTTTCCTCATTCCAAGATTTTTTTCTGACCAGGGGCGTTACAGCCTTTGAAACTGAGGCGAGAACCGTCTCCACAGGGACACAGAGACTCAAGGCCTCAGGATATCCCACAAGGGACTTCTCCCTCTTCCGACACTTCTCCAGATTACCCCTCAAGGAAATCCCTTGGAGGAGAAGTTGCAAGAGGAAGCACATGGACTCACCAGAGGAGTAGGTCACTTCAGACACTGACCTCGATGAGGCAGAAGGGTCCCTCCAATCATCTCTTGAAGATGTCTCCTGTGGAGACATCCTGAAAGTCTTAAAACAAAGAGGTGACTGGCATTCCAGCTCCCCTTTGGGTGAGGAGTTAGTCTATCTTGAAAGCCTTTGGATCTCACCTTTCCACCTCTTGGGTAACTCTTCATCTTACTGAGCTTATTGATTTAATCGCTCAGAAGCCATGGGAAACCCCAAATACCATAGCGCCCAGTCCTGGGAGGCCAAATAAGTACATTACTACCCCAAAGGACAAAACTTTTCTATCCAGAGGTGTAGCCATAGATGCTATTGTCATGGTGGTGGCCACAAACAAGGGACTTCTCTGAAACTAGTTCCTCTATCCACCCTCCTAATAAAGATTGCAGGACCATGGATAGATATGGGAAGTGCATCTTCTCTTCCATGACCTTTGCTCTTCGGTCACTGAACTACCTATGCCATTTCATGAGACTGCAGAGGGATCTCTTAAAAGAACTTCCAGATACTTCTTTTAAGAAGCTCCTTGGAGGGTGTCATACATTCCAAGGAGCTGTAGCTGCTGAGGCCACAGATAAGGTAGCCTCACAGCTCGCTGCCCTAAACTCTGTAAGAAACTTGCCCATGAGGCTAATTTCTTATGCAGCGGATGGAGCGAGTAGGACAAACGGGTTCAGGTATTTCTCTTGTAAGGAGGGCCTGGATGCACCTCTGCGATTCCGTGGAGCCCTTTAAGTCTTCCTTCATTAATGCCCGTTTGATTGCGGTTCTTTGTTTGGACTCAAAGTAAAAGAAACGCTCACCAGGTGTGAACAAAAGAGCAAGACTTTATCTGCCATTGGAGTATATTTTTCCACTCCTACTAGACCCCTTCCCAAAGGGCAGAGAGGTAGTAGAAAGATGTGGTTCAGAAAATCTCAAAGGTCTTTCCCAGACACACAGGGTGAAAGTTCCCCTAGAGGCAGAGGGGAGAACAACAATGGAAGATGCCATCCATGCGGCAGAGGAAGCCCGCAAAATCAGAGCTCTAGAGACACTTTGGAAGACCCTTTCAGCACTCCTGAAGGGAGGCCCGATTGTCCACCTCTGGAGGCAATCTGGCGTTGATTATCTCTGCACCTTCAAGCCTGGCTAGATATAAATGACAAATGGGTACAAAGAATAATATCCAGAGATTATATTATCCCCTTTTACCTTTCATTTCCCTAAAACGCAAGAGTTCCAGACGTTCCACCCAGTCAAATGGAACAAGCAACTGTAGAAGTAAAGTTGCTAAACAAAAGAGTCATCCAACAAGTCCCCACAGACCAGAGAGCATCTGGAACTTATTCAAGAGTCTTTGTAGTTCTAAAGAAAATGGGGCCTGGAGACCAATCTTGGATCTCAGCAAATTAAACAAATCAGTAAAGAAGAGCAGGTTCCAGACGATTATACTGTAGTTGATACTTTGTTTCTGGAAAAAGACAATTGTATGTGTTCGTTAGACCTCCACGACATGTACTACCACATAAAAATAGACTGTCGAGGAGGCATTTGTGCTTCCGGCTAGGAGCTAGTCATCATCAGTTTTGAGCTCTGCAGTTTGGTCTCATAACAGCCTTAGTGTGTTCAGCAAATGCATGACAGTAGTGGCGTCTCACCTGAGACAAGGATTCCGGGTGTTTCCATATATGGACAACTGGCTCATAACCGCCCTGACCAGGCATCTTCTACTACAGGCCAGAAAGACTACATTATAAACATGTTCAAGTCTAGGTATTATAATAAACTATTGAAATCTGCTTTAAAACCCTGTCAAAAATTGGATTTTATAGGAGTAGAGTTAGATACACAAAGGATGATAGCAAGTCTCACTCCAGAAAGGATACACACTTTACGACGTTGGGTAAAGAGTTTAATAAGGAAGAAACAAGCACCTGCCAAACTGGTTCTTCAGGTGCTTGGCACGTTGGCAGCTTCAATTCTGGTACCTTTAGCAAATGAGGTTACTTCAATGGCTGCTGTTGACACAATGACCTGTCTTAGAACTTTCAATATCTCAGAAAATTTTGATAACCAATTCTTGCAAACAAGACCTTTTATGGTGGATTCATTCACCTCAGGTAACTCAAGGCCTTCCCCTTTACACTTCCCGAACCCCGAGCCACAGTGACCACAGACACTTCCCAGATGGGGTTGGGGGGGCATTAACTGGGACATACAGTCCAAGGCACCTGGTACCCTCACGAGGCCCATCTGCACATAAATGTCCTAAAGATGAGAGTGGTGCTTTTAGCATTGCAGGCCCTTCAAGACTTTCTTTAGGGACAATAGCAGTCCAGTCAAACATGTCTGTAGTCTGGTACATAAACAAGGAGGAACCAGATCTTAGCCCCTTTGTCAGGAAGCTCTAAGGGTGTGGCATTGGGCAATTTCTTCAGTTGCTTTCTAATTGCAATGCACATACTGGTGAAATCCAATGTGATAGCAGACAGGTTGAGCAGAGTTATTCTAATGCCTCACAATTGGTCCCTCAAGCAGGAAATTTTGGAAGAGGTCTTCCAAAAATGGGGCCAGCCTTACTGTGATCTGTTTGCCTCGCCCATGAACACCAAATGCAGCGACTATTTTCCTCTAGTTCCCCTCACTGGGGGAGACCCCAAGGGATGCACTTGTACACGATTGGCCCCTGGGACTCCTGTATGCTTACTCACCAACACTCCTGACTGGCCTCGACAAATTTGGTTTCTCTTCCTTTGGCCTCATCTTCGGGATGAATCATGGCTACTGGTCCCAGTTCCTGGATCTTCTGACACATGCTTCAGGAATGGTTCATCCCAACCTACACAACCTCAAACTGAAAGCTTGGCTGCTCCAGTTCCATTAATAGCCAGGTATCCTCCTCTCATCACCAGTAAGACATATTTTGATCTCTTCCCACAAAGGTTCCACAAGAAAACTTTATAAAAGGAAAATGGAAGAAATTTGTGATTTGGCCAAACTCAAAACAAGTTGATCCTATTACTGCTTCTCTACGTTTAATTTTAGATTTTCTAGGTAAGTTTTTCGATGGAGTGGCTGCGGCTACTATCAGGGTTCAATTAGCAGCAATTTCAAACTTTCATTTAGGAGAGAATGGTTCTTCTATTATGTCTAACAAACTCTGTAAAGCTTTGCTTAAAGGGACAACTTTGAGGCCTCCATACAAGGATCCATCTCCCCCTTGGGACTTTATTCTGTCTTGTATAATCTACCCATCTTTGAATCAGCAGCCAATTGTGAGTTAAAGTTTTTATCCTGGGGAAATGTTTTTTTTCTAGTGGCTATTAACAGCAGCAAGAAGAGTTTCAGAGCTACAGGTGCTGTCTCTCAAACTACCATATTTGGTATTTCACAAGGACAGGGTCTCATTACAAACTATTCCTTCCTTTTTGCCAAAAGTTGTTTTGGAAAATAATCTCAATCCATTGAATTGCCAGCTCTCTTCCCAAAATTTGAAAAGAGGGCAGAATGTATGTTTCATTTGCTAGTTGTTCATAGACAATTACGCTTTTACTTGAACAGAACTTCAGATTTCAGAAGGTCTGACCAACTCTTTGCCTCCTTTTCTGATGCATGGAAAGGATTGTCAGTATCCAAAGTAACCTTGTCTAAATGGCTTTCAGAATGTATAACCTTTATTTACAAATTCCAGAATAAGCAGTTTCCGCAACAAGTCAAAGCTCATTCAACTACAGCAATTGCTACTTCCTCAGCTTTCTTATCGAGGGCCTCCAGGGGACAGTATATGTGCTGCAGTCATGTGGGCAAACCCTCATACCTTTATTATGCAATTACAAAGTAGACTTGGCCTCCTTTGGGTCTATGGTTCTGAGGAATTTTCCATGAGCCACCCAAGATTTAGGTAGCTAGGGATGTTATCCCATCAATGAGAATAAAGGCAAGATTGAACAACATCACATAAAGAAGTTATGTACTCACTGTAACGTTCCATATGTGTTGTCCATCTCTGCCTTTATTCTCACAACCCACCAACCTTCCCCATTCCTGTGCTTCTGGTAGAGTGGGTTATACTAATTGGACTATTACAGATACAGGACTTCAGAAATGGCTTCTTCTTATCAGCTTATCTGCATATGGCTCTAACATCATCTTTTCTCAAGGATATATTTTTTTTTTCTAAAGGACAAAAAAGATCTGAGGTAATACTGAGGTGCATTCTGCCTGTTGAAGGCTTTGAGCTTTGGTAAAGACAGAGATGGATCCAAAGGATCAGATCCGACCCATCAATGGGAATAAAGGCAGAGATGGACAACACACATGGAACGTTATGGTGAGTATATAACTTCTTTATATTTATAAAGTAGGTATAAATTATTCTAAGTATTAAGCCAAACCTAGAATGGAGAAAGGAGATTTTGCCAATAGGAATGACCACAAGGAGGGATACAAAAAATGTGCAAGAGGGGCTGGACTTTACTGGAGAAAACTGGCAAATTGAACCAAGGTATTTGGAACAAATACCTAGAGAGAGAGGGAAAGAAAGATGTAATAGAGTGGGATGAGGCCAAGAAGACATTTGGACTGCTTTCCTTACTAGGGATTGATATCCAGGAAAGTTTTTATTTAAATCTAGAACATAAGCTGCTGTTTTAAGAAGGGATGGTTAGGAGACCATATAAAATATTGTTTGTTAACTATAAGAGTCAGTCAGGGGAGTTTAGAAAAGATTGGGAAGAGATACCGGAAAAACAATTTACAAGAGAACAAATAGGGAAGGACGTTATGTATGTCTACCAAGTATGCAATAATGTCTAGAAGGCTTGCAGATGTTTGTTTGGAAGTAGTTGCAATAGGTATCCTTGTACACCAAGTAGACTTCAAAGAACTTTTCCTCCAGGAAATTGCAAGTTTTGGAAATGTGGAACTGAAAACGTATGTTTTGGGAGTGCAGTGATTTGACAAATTTTAAACATTCCTTATTGACTACACTCAGAAATATTGGGTGAGCAGATGGCTACAACTAAGGATTTTTTTTGAGTTGGGACAAGGACCTGAATGGCCTAGACTTAGCTAAGGCTGTGTTAAATTTCATTTTGTTGACTGTCAAAAATGTAGTTGCTAGAAAATGGAAATCAAAGTCTAAATAAACTATATTTTAAATTTTGAGTATTGTAAAAGTAATAAAAGAACTGGAACAGAGAATTTAAACAGGAAATGAGCAAATTACATAAAGGAAATTGTGGGAGCAGTACTTGCAGAATGATCAGGGAGAGGAGTGAGGTTTAAGGGAATTTTAAGAACTGAATCATTTATGTAATGTTGAACTGATTATAGATAAAAGGAATAAAGCCATGTGATGTATAATGTATGTAACTAGTGAAGTGCATATCCATAAAGTTGGACAGATAGGTAATAGTGGATATTTCCTATTGGTAAGAAGAGTACAGAATTTACAGGGATCCAGATTAATTACTTGTGGGAGAGACAGAAATGGCTTTGAAGTGAATGAAGCTGACAAGATCTAATATGGATCCCAGGTGAACTGGTGAACAGGCTATAGTTGTATTTTGGGGAATCTCTTTCCCTGAAATGACCTTCAAGGGTATTGTGTCCTACAGTTCTCCTTCAATCTAGCAGGGATTCCAAGGGTCAGTCACAGGTGAACAGCTTTATCAGTGGTAGTGACCTTTCTGGGAGTTTTGTCCTTCTCTGCAACTACACTGTGCTCTCTAATCTCTTTATCTGCAGTTGTCTTGGTGGCCAGTTCTAAGCCAGCATCTTGAATACTTTTCTCGGGGCTGAGGAAGTCAGTAAAGGAAGCTTGTCATACAAATTCTCATGTTTCCTTTTGAGGATGCCTATTAGAAGGCTCACTTTGTAGTATTGCTCATGTCCTGTCAGGAAATTCTTTGCCGGTATTGTTCAACAGTAGTTGTCAGGTTCATTCTCATCGTCTTAGCCCATGTCGTAATAATTGTAGTCGAAAGCATACCCATAAATGAGCAGAATAATCCCCCAGACATGCACTCTTGTTAATGTATGTTTGTCATCTTTTTATTGTTTTGCAAACATCACAGTGCAACAGTAGATCACAGTATATAATGCAGATCTTCAAATTAAAATTTTTCTTTTCATTTCCAGGAAATAGTTTCAGCAGTTATCAGAAACATTCATCTTAAAACTCTATCCGTCTTATTTTGCTGTTATGAAAATTATATCTTGCATGTATGTCCTTAGTAGGACGTTCCCATTTATAAATACAGCATAGTCTCATGAAACTGTCCTATAATATTTCAGTGATTTTTCTTATACCAATAAACAAATGGACCATTTTACCAGTGGAGTGATATTTTTTTATCTAAGCTACACATTCACTTTTCTCCTTTTTTGTGTGTGTTTGTGTTCAGTATGCTCCTACACCTCATTTTAGAAGTCATATTATAGTGCTTGTGTATAGCAGGTGCTTCTATCCAGTGTCTTCCTAACCTTCTGTTAGCATATAGGCAAACATGCCAAAAATTATGCCTGTAGAGACAATTCAATGCTGCTGCAGACATTTCCCTTATACCCTCTCTGCTGCCCCCTTTATTATGCTGTTATCCTGCAAGATAACTAGCACCATCTTTCTACTGCATTCTAGCTCTTGACCTAATAATTCCTGAAGGTGACTCTTCAGGGGAACATTGCAGGATGCAGCACTGGCTTATTATTGTTTCACTCTTGTATTTTCAAATCATTCTGTAACCTTTGGCTTCCCAGTCTGTCATGCCATTATTGCCACATGATAAGAATGCTAACAGGAAATGGAACCAAAAGCAACACCTATTAGCCAAACTGGTGTGGTACAAAATGAAAATGTAGGCTGAAAAGATGATCCAAAATCAGTTTATTCCATATGATAAAAATGGTCAAGCACTTTCATCCAGTAAGCCTGGACTTCATCAGAACAATTAAGACACTCCATTTAAATAACATAGAACAACCATTAAGAACACTTAATACAAAAACACGTAGTTAATGAGTTAAAAATACAGTAACAGTATGTATTACTAAAAAATATGTATGATGTGTGTTAAAGTAAAAATAGTTGTTAAACTCTACAGAATTCATAATTCTAAAGCTCTATACTTTAAAAAAGGCATAATAGAAATACATTAATACCAGGGGTGTGGGCAGCGTTTAACCTTATTTGCCATTTCATTTCTACTCTCTCAAGTGTGTTAGCCCAGTCACCCCCCCTTAAATTCATTACCACAATTTCTAAAATGTCAAATAAAAAACATGTACAACCCACACTACTGTCAACATGTATAAATAGGGCATTTTTAGTGTTTTTCTGTCTAATGGTGTACATATTGTTCATAAATTCTCCTACGGAGAGTCCTTTCAGTTTTTCCTATATAAAAATTAAAGCAGTGCTGACAAACTACCAAGTAGACACAACCCTTTATTCCACAATTACCCACAACTGTCTTCACCAATAAACCAAATTCACCAATATGCAGTATTGGTTCTTTTAAAATGTATTTACAAAAATTGTAATGTCCACAACAAGTGCTACCTTTTTCCGAAACACCTTTGGACAAAATTGGATGTTCGAACAAAAATTTTAAATTAACATTGGTTTTAAACACAAAACTTGGATTATTCCCTGTAATAGACTGAAGTTCCTTATTAGTCCTAAACAAAACCCAATTCTTACACACAATATCCTTGACCTTTTTACTGAGACAGCCATAATGTAAAACCATACTGTTCACAGATTCATTGGAAGTGGTTGTCACTCCAGGGCTGTCAGTAGAATTCCCTAATAAGGGAATGTACCTCACACCCCAATTTTCTTCACTAAGTTATACACTTCTAGAACCAATTTTTCAGGGTAGCCTCTATATTTGAAAAAGTTGGTCAGTACGTCCATCTCCCTAATGAAACTGTTGTAGGATGAACACATTCTAGCAACTGTTATAAATTGGCCGTTGACAATGTTTCTCTTCATAGGATAGGGGTGACTACTTCTAAATTCCAAATAATCATCGGAAAATGTGGGTTTCCTCTATGTAGTCGAGGAAAATTCTTTTAACATAATATTTTTACTAATGGTCACATCCAAATAATTAATCCCTTCATTATTATGCATGGAAGTAAATTTAAAATCACATATATCATTACTATAATCACAAAACTGTTCTCCATATCCTTCATTCTTCCATAAAATGAAGATATCGTCCAAAAACCTTAGGTATATGGACCACTTTTGTTGGAATTCTGTACAAAATACGTTCTTCTTTTCCCAACTATACATAACCAGGATGGCAAATAAAGGGGCACATCTTGAACCCATAGCCACCCCTTGGTTCTGTTTGAAGGGTTCCCCCTCAAAGCAAAATAAATTGTTTTTCTAAATCGTATCCATACATAACAAGTTTAATAATGTATTGTTCAGTGTTGTTTTCTTTCTAAGGGCATCATAGAATAAATCCAAACCCATCCCATGAGGAATGGATGAAAAAAGATCACACACATCAGTAGTGGTAAAAGAACAGTTATCATTGTACAATTCCTTCTTGAACCTTGTAAGGAAATCCCACGAGTCTTTAACAATATACTCTATTGGGACCAAGGATTGTCTCATCATCCTATCCACAAAAATACCCAGTGAATGTCATACTGTACCGGGAAGAGATGATGAAGCCTGTATGGGGGTTCCAAAATATCCTTATGTCTCTTTGGAATTGCAAAGACTAGGGGTATTAAAGGATGTTTGTTGACCAAAAAATTATATATCGCTTCGTTAATACTACCCTGGTATAAACTGTCGTCTAACATAAAACCAATCCTTCTTTGGGCTATATTAACGTCATTCTTGGAAACAACAACAAACTTCTACTCATCGTGTAACATAGCTAAAATGTGACAGCTGTAGTCCATTTTATTAACAATACCCCCCTCCCCTTTCAGGCTTTATCACTCTGATGTTCTTGTTGCCCCTAATGTTGTCCAAAATTTTACTTTCGCTGACAGATAAGTTGAAATGTTCCCTTTTACTTGTGTTGAACAACTTGAATATTTCCTGTGTACAAACATCTTTAAAGGATGCTATAGCTGGGTGTAATGGGGGGTTGAAACAACTTTTTTTCTTAAACTGCAGAGGTAAAGCCACACCCTCACTCTTACCATTGTAAGCATTATTCTTAAAAATAAACCTTAGATTCAACTTTCTTGTAAAATTCTTAAGTTCCAAAAGTGTATGGAACACATCTTCCTTTCTAGTCGGGATGAACTTCATCCCTTTCTTTAACAATGAAAATGTTCATGTTTGATAACCTCTTCAAAATAATTGAAAATATTAAAGCCCCTGAGGCTTAAAAGCCTCCCATCATATTTAACAGAAATACCATTGGTCACAATATTATTCAGTGATTGTAACTCCCCCTTCTCCACCCTTGTCCTCTGGGTGTTTGGCCTCTCCCTCAACCCTGTCTCCCTAACAAATTGTTGTTGTTGTTACTATTGTAACCAACACCCTTGCTTATAAGCCTTTCCAACCTCCTAAGAGGTGGGAACCCTTGTTCATATGGCTTCCTCTTTGTTCAATGGAAGCTATCAGGAATGACAGGCCTCATGCCTTTTCTTTTACGTCATATAGCTGAAAAACCATCATCATCACATACTTTCATTTTCTGTTGTCTTTCATTTTTAGAACTTGAAATAAGTTTAGTACAAATGGCATAAACTACTGTCCTGTTTTAACCCTTCATAAATTCTTTATTATAATAATTTCATGAAATGTATCCATTTATGTGCCATTAAAATCCTGTATGATCATCAAGGTGCCAAATATTCCTTTTGTTTTAATATTTACACTTTGACAAATTGAAAATATGGATCAAAGATAAGTATCCTTATTTATGCTTTAATGCTGACTTAATAGATATACAGACTTTGTAACATGGGGGAGGTGATGGAGCCCTGACTATGTAACCCATGTATCGATGGTTAAGTTAGTGGACCTGGCAGCTGAGGAAGCAGGTAGGAATGGGGAGGAATGGAAGGGTGTAGCCTACTTGCTTCGCTCTTGGTATGGGTGGATGCATGAACTAGAGGGATACACTGGATGATGCAGTCTCCCTGTTGAAGACTGGAGAAGCCATCACTCGTACTTCAGGGGGAGTGTCAAGGCTACCTGAAAGTAAGTTAGATGATGCCCTTTGCTGTAGTCTATTGCATATCCCTTTCCCAGTACTTTCCAGCTGTGTGGGCATATGGTGGCATAAAAAAATTCCAGACAGCCCCTGATGGCTGCCTTTATAGCAGTCCCTGTCAGCTGACATTTATCTGGTAATGAGGAATAGATGGGCCAAATGACCAAAAGAAGTTCTGATGGTCAGCAGGCAACAAGGGAAAAAGAGTACAAAAAAAGTTTACTTTCTTGGTAGTTAACATTGCATTAGTAAACATTCAGTTGTATAATATGCCTAATAAATACAGTTCTCAGATAATTTGTTGATGTGAGTTAGATTACAGGATTATGTCATGTCCTAGCGAAGTAATGCAATGAAATTAGATGTTCATCGTGCTTCACTGTTGCAGTCATTACACTTGGGTTATCCTGCTGGCAGGCTACCCGCAGTTGGCCTGAATTCCAAAGTCTAGGTCCGGCGTCGGTTGCTGTTGCCTCCTCCGTGACGTCAGTGCACCAGGGCTATAAAAGATGCAGCCGACGCCATTTTCTTCAGTCTTACTTTCTGCGCGGTGCCCGAAGCAAAAGCAGTTCGCAAGTGCCAGTCAGCCGACTCCTGAGATTTTCAAAAACAAATTTCAGATCCAAAGTCTTTATTAAAGGTAAGTACCCCGTTGGGGAAACTTTTTTCTTGCTCCAGACCGATGTCAGAAAAAGTTAACAATTGTATTTCTTGTGGGAAGCAAATACCTCATAAGGATTTTCATTCTTACTGTATTCCTTGCATAGTCCCTGATCACAACATTGCCAGCTGTCGTTTTTGTGCTAGATTTAACCAGCGCACTATTAAGCGTCGGTACGATTTTTCCTTTCATTACTTTGGCCGAAGGTTCAATTATATAATGCCATTGGAACAGCCGACGACCGGAGTTTATAAAAAGCGCAAGGAAAAAGAAAAGGGCAGGCATCCGAGGTCCAAAACTGACGACGAGGCTTCCGCTAAGCCAGTCGCCAGTTCTCAGTGAGGCGCTTTCGCAGCCCCTAACGCCCGCTACCTAAGAGCCACAGGCTGCTGCCGATTCCCACATGGAGTCAGCTAGGCCTCTGGATACTCAAGGTATTGGACAATCGGAAACTATTCCCTCAGATGGGTCCGGAGCCGCTGAGCAGGTATCTGCTTCTGAGGGTGTTTTCAGACCTACACAGTTACATATAAAGCCTACCTCAGCTTCTAAAGCAAAGTCTAAAGCAACTCTAATGACAAAGAAACAAGTACAACATTCTCCTGGACAGACTTCCATGCTTAAAAAAACAGATGCTCAAAATGGCCAAAGACCTAATTACCTTGATAAGGTGTTCCCATCCCCCTCCTGATAATAGACCTAGGCAAGAGACAGAATATGAATCTTCAGATCAGGTTTCCATTTCCTCTGACTCCTCTTCTGAACAAGAATACTCTCTTCCTCCCTGTAAGGATTCTGATGCTGAAGAATCTATCCCTTCAGCCTCCCCTCCTGAGGATTATTCTTTTGGGGCAACCCTGCATACCATGAGGGAGCACTTCCACTGGGAGAGCCAAGACTACTCAGAATCAAAGAAAAGGCTTAGAGATTTTCTGTTACTATCTCAGCACAGGCCTCTTGCTATTCCCCCTGTGTTAGACATTGTGGATGATGTATTTTCAGAGTCCGGCCTTTCTCCTGACTATCTACCCCATGCCCCTGTTAAACCAGACAGATACTACAGGGTTCCAGATTCGCATAAATTTCTTTGTAAAAACCCTGCTGCTGACCCAGAAACTATTTCTCAGGGTCCCAAGGGGGTCAAGGCTTCTACTGCAAAAAATTCTATCCCCTCTGATCGAGATTCAAGGGCATTAGACAGATGGGGGGAAAAGGTTTACACTTCTGCTACTTTGGCTGTGAGGGCTTTAAATTGTCAATTTCATGTTTAAATATCAGCAATACTTATTGTCACTGCTAAAACAAAAAATGTTGGCAAATTCTGATTGTGCTGAAAATAAGGAAATGCAGGATTTATTGCATGCAACTGAACAAGTGGGAAAGCATACATTGCAATGTGGTTTTGATTCTCTTGAGGCCTCTTGCAGGGCCGCAGTTATGGGTTCTGTCATCAGGAGGCATGCTTGGTCAAAGGAACAAAATCTGCCTGATCATGTTAAAGCAAAATTATTAGATGCTCCATTACAGCATGATACTTTATTTGGTACTAAAGCAGAGGAGGTGTTGAAGAAAATGGAGGACAAAGCAAAATCTATGCAAACAGTAAAGGATTTCTTGCAGGTTCAGCCACCAAAATTTAGCAGCAACTGGCCTACAAAGAATTGGTCCTTTCCAGTGTCGGGCCATAAAGAGGCAGATACCGACGCCCCAGAACCAGATCCCAGTCCCAGGGCTCATACATTCCTAAACAGTGGGGCAATTCTACCTCCAAAAGCGGAGAAGACCAATCACAGCCATACAGGAGTCCCAATGACTTTCCTTTGCCAGCACCAAGCACTTATCTTTTGACAGCCCCCTTAGGGTGAAAACTTGCACTTTTTCTCAAAATTGGCACATGATCACCCAGGACAAATGGGTCTTAAATATAGTGTCCCAGGGCTACAGGTTCCACTTTCACACCCTGCCAAGGGCAAAAGGTATGCCAGACCTGCCACACAATCAATGGGAAGAGGCACAAAAACTAGTTTTATCCCTCATGGACATGAGGGCCATTCAGCAAGTACCACAGCAAGAGCAGGGACAAGGATTTTACTCAAGACTTTTCTTGGTACCCAGAAAGGACAAAGCCTGGAGACCAATACTGGACCTGTCTATTCTAAATACATTTCTGGACGTTCCAAAATTCAAAATGTTGACTCTGCAGCAGTTTCTGCCCATGCTGGACAAGAAGGCTTGGCATGTAACTTTAGACCTAAAAGAGGCATACCTGCATGTTCCAGTCAGACAATCTTGCAGAAGATGCCTCAGATTCATAGCTGGCACAATGCACTACCAATTCTCTGCCCTGCCCTTTGGCTTATCTACTGCGCCCAGGGTCTTCACAAAATGCCTGGCACCAGTAATTGCATTTTGCAGACAGAGGAATTCAAATATACCCTTACTTGGACGACTGCCTTATTCAAGCAGAGAACAAGGACATTCTACTAAAGCATCTGGCGTTTGTAAAAAGATTATTACTTTGCCTAAGGTACACAGTAAACGAAAAGAAATCAAAGCTAGTACCCTCTCAGGAGATAATATTCCTGGGTGCAAGCTTAAATACAACTGCCCAGATGGCTTATCTCACGCCAGACAAACACAGGCAACTGACTTCTTACTTCAAAATTTTGGCAACAAAGACCCAGTTATCCGCAAGAAAAATTCTGCAGGCTTTGGGCTTCATGGCATCCTGCATTCTGCTAATTCCATATGCCAGACTGCATATGAGGAAACTACAGTGATATCTAAAAAGTGTTTGGGCTCAACATTGCCACAGCCTGGAAACATTAATTACCCTCATTCCTTGCCTGCAACAGTTGTTTCGATGGTGGGCACAGGCCTAACACCACAACAAGGGACAACCATTCACCCTACCCACAGCCAGGCAGTCAATAACAACAGATGCATCAGATTATGCCTGGGGGGGGGGGCACACATTTGCAGGAAAATGTATTCAGGGCACATGGCCCACAAGCCAAATGCATCTTCATATCTATCAAAAAGAGATGCTGGCTGTTCAGAATGCCCCAACAGCTTTCAAGGATCTACTTCATCCAGTACCACTACTGATAAGGACGGACAATACTACAGTCATGTGGTACATAAACAAGCAGGGAGGCACACATTCCTACCCCCTCTGCAGACAAGCCATGACTTTGTGGGACACAGCTTTGACTTATCAAGTACACCTGCGAGCACAATTCCTGCCAGGAAAGAAAAATACTCTGGCAGATGAACTAAGCAGAAACCTCACGGATCCCCACAAGTGGAAACTGGATCCACAAGTCTTCAGCATGATAACAAAGAAATAGGGATGCCCAGACATAGATCTATTTCCCTCTCCTCACAACTGCCAACTACAGAGGTTCTGCACAAGGACTTATCACAAGCTAGCATGGAAAGTGGATGCTCTATCATTCAGCTGGAAAACCCTAACAGTATATGCCTTTCCTCCTCTGCCTCTCCTCCCCAAGGTACTCCTAAAGGTCAGACAAAAGAAGCCAAAAATGATTCTAATTGCCCCAGACTGGCCCCGCCAGCACTGGTACCCAATCTTAAAGTGCTTGTCTCAAGGCCCAGCCTGGACATTACCTCTAATTTCTCACTTACTTACACAACAAAACAATCCGATCCTGCACAGCCAACTCAGGACCCTACATCTGGCTGCATGGCGGATAATGTAGCCATTCAGAACACACCTCTCTCTAAAGCAATGATGGATGTTATTTTGAGGGCCAGGAGGCCCAGTACCAGAAAATCTTATGCAGAAAAAAGGAAGAGATTCTGTGCTTGGAACCAGGCACAAGGAATTGACATGTTTGTACCAAATATTCCTCAGATTTTACAATACCTAACTGAGATGCTGGACAAAGCCCTATCCTTTTCATAAATTAAAATCCATGCCTCTGCCATTTCAGCTCATTACAATACGGAACCACCTATTTTTTCTCATCCGTTGCTAAGGCAGTACCTCAGAGGGGCCAAAAACATAAGACCTCCAAGGAGAGCACCAATACCTGCATGGGGACCTCAATTATGTCTTGGAAAAACTTACACTGCCTCGTTTTGAGCCAGCCAATACAGCTGAAATAAAGTTTTTATCATAGAAAACAGCTCTGCTCCTAGCAATAACCTCTTCAAGACGAGTCTCAGAGTTACAGGCACTCATGGCTGTGGAACCTTTTATCATTTTCCATCCAGACAGGGTTTCTCTGAGGACGAACCTGACGTTTATTCCTAAGGTGTAGTGTCCAGTGTGGCCCTTAACCAAACCATTCATTTGCCCACTTTTTATCCAAACCCACAGAATAAGGGTGAGAGATTCCTGCATTCTTTGGACATAGACAGCTACGCTTCTACTTGGACAGAACTAAAGCTTTCAGAAAGATTGAGCAACTCTTAGTGGCATATGCTGCAGGATCACAAGGAAAGGCTATCTCAAAACAGACTATTTCAAAATGGATAGGTCACTGCATTCGTTTCTGCTATTCACAACATGGCAAATCAGTGCCTAAGGGCATTAGGCCACATTCAACCAGAGCAGCAGCCACTTCAGCAGCCTTCCTCAGAGGAGTACCAACCAAAGACATTTTAGAGGCTGCAACTTGGTGTTCAGTGCACACTTTTACCAAGCACTACCACTTACCCCTCTTCTCTAAATCCAGAGCAGGCTTTGCCACTGCAGTTCTGCAGGGCCTTATAGCCTCTCCTAATCCTATGTAGACCCAGCCACCCAACCTCAGCTTTGGGATTCTACCCAAGTGTAATGACTGCAACAGTGAAACATGATGAACATAGTACAGTTGTGTACCTACCATAAATGTAGATGTTCGAGTGTATTCACTGTTGCAGTCCGGGTTACCCACCCACCATCCCCCTTTTCTTTGCTGGGACTTATCTGTACTTCTCTATCCTGTACAACCTATGTGTTGTATTTGCTAGTAGATGAAGGAAATATTTATTTTACTGCATGCATATTTATTGGCATAATTTTTAGCCTTCCAGTTTGGGGGCACATGACATCTGGGGCAAGAAAAACTGAAGAAAATGGCATCGGCTGCATCTTTTATACCCCTGGCGCACTGACGTCAGGGAGGATGCGACAGCAACCGACGCCGGACCTAGACTTTGGAATTCAGGCCGACTACGGGTAGCCTGCCAGCAGGATAACCCAAGTGTAATGACTGCAACAGTGAATACACTCAAACATCTACATTTATGGTAGGTTCACAACTGTACTTTTTGTGGTACGGGGGACTGTATTACCTTTAGAGCATGAAAATAAAACATTCATAGTTCATTAGTTGTCCAAGCTCACGTCAGATTTTGAACATTCCCATTTGCTACTTTTGTCTTGTATATCAAATACGGTAAAAAAAAAAAAAAATAGATGTTCCTCAAAAAGTCACTGACAAAAACGTTGTTCTTAAGATCACTGTTGCAGTACTCTTAACATATGGGACCTGCCCACTAGGATATACATACGTCTGGTCAGTCTACAAAGCTCAGGCTCATTCCTTGTGCTCACTTCTTCCACCCTTAGCACAAGCCAACTTTCTAGTATAACAGGGACATGCAGGCATGCCCAAAAAATTATATTTTCTTGCTGCTATTCCACATATGCAGACTTCTGTAAGTGTCACGTTTAGTCATCCATTTTAGTTGGCTTCAGACCAGAGGCTTTGGAAGAAAGGTATCCTGATGAGGACGTGTTCTGAATTTCATTATTTTTCTGTGAGAAATTTACTTTGTTGGTTAGGAAAAAGGAAAGTATGACTGTGGGTATCAGATTCTCTTTACAAGGAGATTGTTCAAAAAGCCAGGCATATTTCTACCCGTTTCCAGTCAGAATCCAGTAAAGATGATGTTTTTTTATTTTGCCTGTGGTATTTTCAAAGGCCTTAAGCAATTTCAGACTGATCATTCCTTCTCTTCTGCTGCCTCTCCTTTAAAAGGAAAAAGTGCTGCTGGTTAATCTCGAGGTGGAAGACCTGTTTCAGACCAAGGAGGTTTAGACTATGCCTTGCATATTCTCCACCCTTCAGGATTTGACTCAGATGCTGAAGATAACATTATCAACAGAATATTTTACTTTAGACCTTTCCTTTGGGGATACTATTGGAAAGATGGACTACTTTAAATGGCCAGTAGGGAGGTTTGACTTCCAGAAGGAATAGCTTAAATTCTGAAATATGGATACTCCCAAACCTGTAGCTATACCTCCTCGTGTTTTGGGGGATTACAAGACATTTTTCTGGGCATTTCTGTATCCCCTGACTCACAACCTCCAGTCCTCAAAAAGCGAGATAGATTTGTTATAGAATTCCTGGCAAGTGTATATACACAATAACCCATTTTTCTGACCCAGCTGTCATTTCTCTTGACTCAAAGGAACTAGACGTTTTCTACAGCCATTTCTCTTCCCAATGACCAAGACAGTAGAGCTTTCTATAGGCAGATATGAAAGAAAGTTTATACATTTGCCACTTTATCGTTCAGAACAATTAACTGTTAAACACAGTTGAGTAAACAATTTTTAACATGGGACAGAGTGTAACTAACATTCGTAATGCTGATGTTGTAGCTAACTTTCTGGACATGCTTCATTTAGTCACCCAGGTAGCTAAGCTTACTATGAAGTATAATCATGATGCTGTGGATGCTGCTTCAAGAGTAGATAGCACTGGCTGTGTTATGAGGAGACATGCTTGGTTAAGGCTCCAGCCCTTTCCAAAAGATGTTAAAAGTCACTTACTGAATGCTTCCTCAGATAAAGACTTTACTTTTGCAGTAGTAGTAGTTGATCCAGGTAATATCAGGAACTGTGAAAGAGGAAAACTTTTTATGCAAAATGTGACACATCATCTTCTATCTCTAGTTCCCGAGTTTCAAAGGATTTATCCAACTAACCTAGGGCCCTTCTTTCATAAGCCAACTAAACCAAGAGAACAAAGTCTGGAAAGGCTCAGTTTAAAAGGAAGTGACATGAAAGACCCCCCCTCCAAAAAAAAAATCCAATGGGGTGCAGAGAACCAATTCAGAGAGAAATTATTTCTGACCATCTTTACCAAATCCCCCAACTCTTCCAGGCCTGTCTATGAAAATTGCTGGAAAGCTCTCTCCTTCCCTTCCAGTATGGCAATCTCATCAGAACAGACTGTTGGGTACAAAGCATCATAAAAATGGGTACAAAACCCAATGGGTATTTTCTCCTACACCCTCAGAAATATTAGATTTTCAAAGAAAAACACCACATCAGTCTCCCAGCTCTTTCAGATTTACTTTACAGGGGTCATAGAACAAGTTTCTGTACCTCAGAGGGGAAAAGTCCCCCCCAAGACGTTTTCCGGTACTCCGAGGGCATCTGAAGATCTCTTGTAGATCTCTCTAGATAAAGCACCTTCATGCATATTCCAAAACGCAAATGTTAATATTCAAACCCTACTTTGTTTCCTCTCCACAAACTCATTTGGTCACTGTAGATTTAAAGGATGCTTATCTCCACATTCCTGTTCACAGGAATCGCATATCTTTTTTTATAATCTGTTTTGGGATTACATTATCAGTTTGCTTCTTTAACATTTGGGCTATCTACCACCATGCCCAGGGAATAGCCTACTGCAGACTTTGTAGCATGTACATTTTTCTTAACTGGGAAATTGCCTGAATTCTGCTCCATCCGTTCTGTAAGAGTTAACAACTTTAGTCTTTATCAGTAATCTGCACCTTCTTAGACTCGCACTGAACCACAAAAAATCTTCCATGTAGTAGGCTGCCCAGACTGGTGCTCCTGGGATGTATTTTAGACATTTCTTTAATGACTGCCTTTCTTCCACCAGAACAGGTGTGCAGGCTTACTAACTTTACTTTCTGAAGTTGTTAAAACAGCAGATGATTTCAGCTAGAGATTTTCCCCAGAGTACTGCATTTTGTAACCTCATTCATTCTGATTATTCCTTGTGGCAGACTCCAGATGTGGAAGGTACAGTGGTACATCATCAGTATGGGCCAAATACTTGTGAATTCCATTTCTCCACTTTGTAAGGAAGTGTTTTTATCAGTCAAACAAGTTGTATCCAACGTGGGAGTTCCCCTTTACCGTCTGATATCTTATCAGACCATAGCCACAGAAGCTTTGGGTGTTGGTTGGAAGAACCTACTCCCAAGGCATCGAAGTACACAGAGTTTGGGGACTACATCATTGAAGCAAACTGTCACAAAGAGATAATGACTCTCTGCTTTAAACAAATTTTGGACTCTTGGCACATTACAGTTGGTGGAAGACACTGCCACTGGTTTGTGGTACAAAAATGGGGGGGGGGGGATCTTACTCTGTGCCAACTGGCAGTGGTAGCTTGGGATTTAACCATTCAACACATTCTATCCCTCCAGACAGCTTACATTACTATCAGAGCAGACTACAGCAGCAAATACCCTGAACAGATCGTTGATGTGACAGGAGTGATCTTCCTGCAAACAGCTCACTTGTGGGGAATATCACAAACAAGATCCTTTTGTCTGCGAATACATCAACTAACTAAAACAGTTCTGCTCAAGGATGCTTTGCAAAGAAACCTGGGAGATGGATACCTCTTCAGTCTTGTACAGGGATTTTTCAGTATGCTCCCCCTTTCTTCTCATACCCAAGGATCTTCATAAGATAAGGAAGGACCTGCCGAAGATGGTGTTGGTGGTTTAGGACCAGACAGCATTGGTTCTCCCTTGTAATTCAACTGGCCAAGGGCAATCACCAGAAATTACCACACAGGGTGGATGTGCTTCCATAGGACCAAGGAATAACTGATTCATTCAAACCCTAAGTCTAACAGTTTGGCTCACAGGTTTTTGAGTCCATTTAGGCACTTACATTCAGAGGATGTATGGGGAGGTATTTAAGGAGGCAAGAATATCTGCTGTTAGGAAACTAGGATTTTCTTCTTACAAATAAATAGGACAAGATCTGTTATAACAGGGGCACCAGTGTTTCTGTATTACCTGGGTGACCTGTTTGAGTCGTTTTTGGCACAGACTTCTATAAAGGTAAACCTTTCACTCTTTTCTGCCTATTTGCCACTAAATCCCCTTTATCTTCTCGCTTTTTTAGGTCAGACAATTTCTTAAGGGAGTACTGCATGTTAGACTACCAAACCAAAGGTTGGCTGATGTCCTTCAAGAATGCAGCTGCAGTCATAACATATGGGTTGCCCTGCCTCAGGCAGCCCTCGGTCGGCCGGATTCCAAAGTCTGGGTCCGACGTCGGCTGATGTCACATTTCTCTCCGACGTCAGAGCGGCTGGAGTACATAAGCGTCAGCCGACGCCATTTTCTTAAGTCTTTCTTGCCGCGCGGTGCAGAAGCAGTTCGCAAGTGCCAGTCGGTCAGCTCCTATATTCTTAAATTCTGAAGTCATCAAAAAAGCTAAGTACCCCGTTGGGGACCTTTTCTTGCCTCAGCCGATGTCAGAAATTACTGAAAAAGTTAACAATTGTCTTTCTTGTGGTAAACAAATACCTCATAAGGATTTCCACTCTTACTGTCTTCCTTGCCTTGGCCCAGACCATGACGTCTCGGCCTGTGTCGCCTGTGCTCGCTTCAACAGGCGCACTCTCAGGCACCGGGCGTAGTTCGCTGAAGACTTTTTCAGGCGAAAAATTTGCTTACACAATGCCGTCGGATCTTCCGACATCGCAAACGCCAAAGAAACGAAAAGACTGGGACCGACATCCTCGGCCTGCGTCTACCACCGACTCCACGCCAAAACCTACCACGAGTGCTCCGGTTCCCTCTGAGACTGTCTCTCCACCGCTCCAAACCGAAGACACCGCATTACAGACGACTCCGATTCCGGATATCACTCCGCCAGTTATTGATTTTCCTCCGGCTACCGAAACCAAGGAAATGCCCGAGACCATTGCTGTAGACAAGGTCACTCCTGCACGTGGAGCTGCCAGGCCTCCTATGGCCATGTCTATTAAGGCCTACACTAGGGCTAAGGCAGCCAGCAAAACAAAACATCTTACTACTAAAACCTTACCTCAGCCTACTCCAGAGACACAAATTATGTCTATGGCTGCTGATTTAATTTCTATGATTAGAGGTTCACAGGCCCATCCTGAGAGAGGATCCCAGCCTCCTTCTGAAAAAAGGCCCCGGGTTGAACCCTCTGACCCTATTTCGTCAGATGAAGATTCTGAGGGCTCTATCCACTCTGATAGCCAGGAAGAGCTCTTCCAGACCTATGAGGACTCGGATGCAGAGGATTCCATCCCCTCAGCCTCCCCTCCTGAGGATATTTCTTTTGGGGAAGTTCTGCATACCATGAGGGATCATTTCAAGTGGCAAGGCCAGGAATATTCTGATTCCAGAAAACGCCTTCGGACTTTCCTTAAGACGCCCCAGCACAGGCCCTTAGCTATTCCTCCTGTACTTGATGATTTATATTCTGACTCTAGTGTTACCCCTGACTCTATTCCTCCTGCTCCAGCCAAGCCAGACAGGTATTACAGGGTTCCAGAAACACATTCCCATTTATTCAGGGCCCATACTGCTGATTTGGAAACTATTTCACAGGGGCCTAAAGGAGTTTCAGCTTCCACCTCTAAAAATCCATTGCCCTCCAACAGGGAAGCTAGGTCATTAGAGAGATGGGGCAAAAAGGTTTACACATCTACTACCTTATCTATGAGAGCTTTGAATTGCCTTTTTCATATGTTACAATATCAGGATTTCCTGTTAGAAGATTTACAAAAAAAATTGGCCACTCCTGATCCTTTAGACAGGAAGGCTTTGCAGGAACCTGTACATAATACTTAGCAAGTAAGCAATCACTTCCTACAGTGTGGGTATGATGCACTGGAAGCTTCATGTAGGGCAGCTATGACAGGGGCAGTCATTCGTAGACATGCATGGTTAAAAGATCAACCTCTACCAGATCATGTAAAGGCAAAACTTCTGGATGCACCTTTGGAAAAGAACAAGCTTTTTGGTGCTAATGCTAAGGATGTGTTAAAGACCATCGAGGAAAAAGCAAAATCAGTTCAGACGGTGAAAGATTTCCTCCATGTTCAACCCCCCAGATTCAGTAGGAATTGGCCTTCAAAAAACTGGTCCTTTCCTAATCCAGAAAAGTTTCAAAGGGGCAAAAACAGACGTGGCCGAGGAAGAGGCCAATACAGAGGCCCTTACAGGGGACGACAATGGCAGCCAGGAAACCAAAGAAGTGACGCAGGGGTTTCACCTGCCCCACAGCCACAATCTCAATGACTTTCCTCTACTACCGCCTACCAGGGAACAAATAGAAGCTCCCTTGGGCGGGAAATTAACTATGTTTGCAGAAAATTGGCACAAACTGACAAAGGACAAATGGATTTTGGACATTATAGACAGAGGCTACAGGTTTCATTTTCATACCTTGCCAAGAAAACAAGGCATGCCAAACCTACCACAAAACCAGAGGGCAGAGGCTATCAAGCAAATCTCTCTGCTGACTCAGATGAAAGCAATAGAAAGAGTTCCACAACAAGAACAAGGCCAGGGGTTCTACTCAAGACTGTTCCTTGCTCCAAGAAAAGAATCTCAGTGGAGACCAATACTGGATTTGTCCGCATTAAACACCTTTCTCATAGTACCAAAGTTCAAAATGCTGACTCTACAGCAACTCCTTCCCATGCTGGGCAAGGGGTCTTGGCTGATTACTCTGGACCTCAAGGAGGCATACCTGCATGTCTCTATCAGACACAGCTGCAGAAGATACCTCAGATTTCTTGCAGGGCCAGAGCATTATCAATTCTCAGCATTGCCATTTGGCTTATCTACTGCGCCCAGAGTATTTACAAAATGCCTGGCTTCAGTAATTGCTCACTGCAGGCTCCAGGGGATACAAATTTACCCATACCTGGACGACTTGCGGACGACAAATTGATGTTGACAAAAAACTTGGACTATGTCATACGATTACTTCAAGCTCTGGGATACACAGTCAACTTCCAAAAGTCAAGACTGCAGCCATCCCAGCAAATAATCTTCCTAGGAGCCAAATTAGACACAGCCTCTCAAATGGCTTACCTGACAGAAGACAAGCAAGAGAAGTTAACTCATTACTTCAAAGGTTTAGCAAAACTCACCCAGATGACTGCAAGGAGATTCCTACAGGCCCTGGGTTACATGGCATCCTGCATTCTCCTGGTTCCATTAGCAAGACTACACATGAGAAAGCTGCAATGGTACCTAAAAAGCATTTGGTCTCAGCACAGCAACAACTTGGAGACAACCATTCCGCTCATTCCATGCCTACAAAAGGAATTCCTATGGTGGGCCTCGGTGAGCCAGGCAAACACAGGTATGTCATTCAAAAAACCACAGATAACACAGACCATGACCACAGACGCCTCAGACCTTGGATGGGGGGCGCACATGGAAGGCAAGTGTATACAAGGACAATGGTATCCAAAGGAAACACATCTGCATATAAACCAAAAGGAAATGCTGGCAGTAATGCATGCCATCGAGGCCTTTCAACACCAACTTCAGCAAGGCCATTTACTGATACGGACAGACAACACCACTGTGATGTGGTATATAAACAAGCAAGGGGCACCCACTCTTACCCCCTTTGCAGACTGACAATGCATCTTTGGGAAAAATCACTGAGCCTAAACATCCAGTTACAATCCCAGTTTGTTCCAGGCAAAGACAATGTGTTGGCGGACAGCCTAAGCAGGAATTTCACAGATCAACACGAGTGGAGGTTACATCCGAAGATCTTCACACAACTCACTTCGACATGGGGCAGGCCAGAAGTAGACCTATTTGCCTCTCACCTCAACCATCATCTACAAAAATTCTGCACAAGGACATACCATCCAAAAGCTTGGAAGATAGATGCTCTCTCATTCAACTGGAACTTCCTAACAATCTGTGCATTCCCACCTCTGCCACTGATGACCTCAGTATTACTAAAGATCAAAGCAGAGAGACCCAAGGGAATCATAATAGCTCCGGACTGGCCAAGACAACACTGGTACCCACTACTACAGAGCATATGTCACACCAGGAGGTGGGCCCTTCCCCAATGGCCTCAACTTTTGACTCAACACAATTTCAAAACCGTGCATCCAAACCTTCAGACACTGCAGCTAACAGCCTGGGAGATCCCATAAATAACCTCAGCTTATCTCTCTCCAAGGAAGTTCAGCGGATACTAACAGAGGCTCGAAGACCTTCCACCAGAAAGGTTTACTTAGCAAAATGGAAGAGATTCAGCAATTGGAATACCAGCAAGGGACATGATGTATCATTGTTGAACATCCCACTCATCTTGGAATATTTGGCAGATATGCTAAAGAACAGCCTCTCATATTCTTCCATAAAGATACATGCATCAGCTATTTTAGCTAGATATAACACTGATCCTCCTGTCTTTTCACACCCTTTGCTAAGGCAATTCCTCAGGGGAATCAAGAACATCAAGCCACCAAGAAAGGCCCCAGTGCCAGCCTGGGACCTCAATTTTGTCCTAGAAAAACTGACTCTACCTCCATTTGAGCCAGCAGCTTCAGTTGACTTGCAATTTCTGTCATGGAAAACAGCTTTCCTGTTGGCAATTACCTCAGCAAGAAGGGTTTCAGAACTACAGGCCCTAATGGCAATACCACTGTTCATAATTTTTCACAGAGACAGGGTTTCACTAAGGACCAACCCTACTTTTATGCCAAAGGTGGTATCTAGGGTTTCTTTAAATCAAGCTATTCATCTGCCTGCTTTCTTCCCCAATCCTGAGAATAAGGGGGAAAGACTGTTACATACCTTGGACATTCACAGACAACTTCGATACTACCTGGACAGAACCAAGGCCAGTAGGAAGTCTGAACAACTTTTTGTAGCTTACGCACCTGCAGTCCAAGGAAAAGCAATTTCAAAACAGACTATTTCAAAATGGATTGGACATTGCATCAGATTCTGTTATTCCTTTCATGGAAAGACTGTTCCAGCCAATGTCAGACCACATTCCACCAGAGCTACAGCCACCTCTACAGCATTCTTAACAGGGGTGCCTACTAAGGACATTCTAGAAGCTGCTACATGGAGCTCCGTGCATACATTCTCCAAACACTACAATCTCCCTCTATACTCCAGATCCAGAGCAGGCTTTGCTTCGGCAGTCCTGCAGGGTTTGATTGCCACACCATCTTTTTCCTAGAGCATTCCTCCTTCCCCAGCTAAGCTATGGTATTCTACCCATATGTTATGACTGCAGTTGCATTCTTGAAGGACATAGTACAGTTTTGTACCTACCATAAATGTAGATGTCCGATAGACATGCAACTGCAGTCAGTCCTCCCTCCATACCCCTCTATGCCTAGGGTCCACTCCTATCCCTGTTTCTCTTAGCTGGGGATATCTGTTATGGTGTATTTGTTTTATTGCTCATTTATTTGCTTGGAATCCTGTTTTTGTCTTCCAAATTTGATTACAGCCTTTCTTGGAGGGCACCTGGCATCTGGGGCAAGAAACACTGAAGAAAATGGCGTCAGCTGATGCTTATGTACTGCAGCCGCTCTGACGTCGGAGAGAAATGCGACATCAGCCGACGTCGGACCCAGACTTTGGAATCCGGCCGACCGAGGGCTGCCTGAGGCAGGACAACCCATATGTTATGACTGCAGTTACATGTCTATCGGACATCTACATTTATGGTAGGTACAAAACTGTACTTTCTCGAGACTTAAGTCTTAGAAAAACTAAACCAAGCACCCTTTGAGCCAGCAGCCAGCTCTTCTTTAAGCCCTTTAACCTGGAAGACGGTTTTATCGGTAATCTTGACCTGTGCTACAAGTTTGAGAGTTACAGGCTTCATATGCGTTTTCAACCTTTCCTGGTCTTTCACAGGGTTAGGGTGTTTCAGAACCAGCTCTTCATTTCTGCCAAATGTAGTCTCTGAATTTATTTTAACCAAACAATTCTACTCTCTTCATTTTACCCTAAACTGCAAATAAGAGAAAAATAATTCTTTGCTGCTTTTTGATGGTTATCCATAGGCAATTAAGGTTTTATTTGGACAAAACTAAAGACTTAACATAAATGAATCAACGTTTTGTTTTTGTGACAATAAAAAGGGCCAACCCGTTTCTAAACTATTTCTAGATGGTAGTCTCATTCTAGTCACCACTTCCTGATCATGTAAAAGCGCAGTAGCAGGGTAGGATCAAATAGACCACTTTTGGTTGTGGTGTGTTATCCTATTCCATCTATTTCTTTTGCACGCTATGCTGCCTTATAGAACTTGACTTTGAGCTTTAGGCTTCAACTAAAAATATGGGAGCAAGAAAGCTCTGATTCTTTGGCACTCTGATGTGCTCCACTTACACATGCATGTCGGCTCATGCTAAGGGCTGATGCACCATGTGCAAAGATGGAGTCAAAAATGTGTGTGTGTGTGTGTGTATATATATATATATATATATATATATATATGTGTGTGTGTATATTCTGTGGCACTCTGATGTGCTCCACATGCATGTCAGCTCATGCTAAGGACTGATGCACCACGTGCAAAGAAGGAGCCAAACATATATATATATATATATGTGTGTGTGTGTGTGTGTGTATATATATATATATATATATATATATATATATATATATATATATATATATATATATAAAATCACATAACACCTTTCCCCGCTGCTACATTTGTCCCCTGTTGCTTCCCCATTCCTCTTGGACTGAATTGCTCAGTCTCTAGGATTTGCATTCCCTATACAGTCAGTTTTCATTAACTTATGAAATGAAAATATTGGCAACTCCTTTAACTTTGCTATCTGTTCATCAGCATTAGTAAAATTCAAACAAAAAATGTAGCATGAAATCTGAACCTGATTCACTGCTAACCAAAGGTACTGGATTTCCTCTGGAAAGGGTTACATCTGTTAGAGAGACCGAGATGGTTGGTAGTAGCAAGCCTAAATCATAGGCATGTTTTTCTAACAGAAACTGTGGAGGATCACAAAGAGGGAGTGTGTGTGGAGAGAGACTATTCCCATATCCCCCATTGCAGATTTTGAGGGAGATAGTCAAGGGGGATCTCAGTCTTCAAAGGCAGGACAGGTCTGTACTGAAATGAGATTCCTGAAGAGGGAGGTTAAGGAGAAAAGTGGTGTAGCACCTTGATTTCTCAAAACACTGCTTGCAGCCATTTCTAGCCGTAGCCCGCGATATTCTTGTTGTTCTTAGTGTTTCACTATTGCAGTCATCACATTTGGGTTATCCCTGCCAGGGTAGCCCTCTGCCATCCCAAATACCAAAGGCTTAATATTTCTGCGTCGGTTGCTGTCAGTTCAGGATTGACGCCAAGTTGTCAGTAGTATGAAGAAAGGCAGCCGATGCCATTACATCAGTCTTTCTTGCCGTGGAGCCCAAAGCAGAAGCAGTTTTCATGAGTGCCGGTCGGCTTCTACCAGAGTTTCGTCTACTGAACTGAAGTCTTCTAAAGCCTAGTACTCCATTTGGCATCCTTTTTTCTTGCACTAAACGATGTCAGAAACAGTTAATTGTTTCGCCTGTGGAAAGCAAATATAACACCGAGGCTTTCATTCTTACTGCGCCACTTGTTTAGGCCCAGACTGCGATGTCCCACGTTGTTGCTTCTGTGCTTTGTTCAGCGCAAGAACTATCCATCATCGGGCCCTTATTGTAGACAGATATTTTCGCTTACAGTCCTCCAATTCTGATATGGCTTCAGTAAGCCATCCGACAGCAGATCTTCTGAAAAAACGTAAAGATAAAGATGGAGACTGCACAGGTCCAAGCCTACCACCGACGCTTCCATTAAGCTAGTCATCAGTTCTCCGGTCCTCAGTGAGGTGCTTTCGCAGCCCCTGATGCCTGCTTCTGTGGATTCACAGGCTGCTACTGAGACACTTTCGGAGTCCGGTATGCTGCAGAACATTTCTTCGACTAAGGATCCTGCGGTCGTCTCTACTTTGGATGGGTCCAGAGCAGGCACCGGCTTCCGAGGAAGTCCTTATCACTATCTGTTCTTGACACAAACCGGTCTTTTCGCGACTACTGTTCTTTCAAAAATGACAGTGTTTCTTATGCCCAAGGTACGAACCACACCCAAGAAACCGACAACCCACTCTCAGGCGCCTGCTTCCTTTCCTCAGTCTCAAATGCTTAAAATGGTGGAAGACCTTATCATGCTGATAAGGGGAAGCCAAGCTACCCCCACCAAAAGGAAAAGAGATCTGTCCCCTGTAGTTTTGTCCGAACAAGAGTCAGATGACTCTGATGCATCTGAATATGAAGACATGCAACCCCTCTCTACTTATGAGGATTCTGATGCAGAGGATTCCATTCCTTCATTCTCTCCCTTTTTCCTTTGGGGAAACCCTGCATACCTTAAGGGAACATTTCCAATGGGAGAGTCAAGACTGCCCTCAGTCTAAAAAGAGACTCAGGGAATTCCTAGATCTTCTACAGCGCAGACCCTTGGCCATCCCCCCAGATGTCCTTCAAGGATGCATCTGCAGTCATCACATATGGGTTGTCCTGCCTCAGGCAGCCCTTCGGTTGGCCGGATTCCAAAGTCTGGGTCCGGCGTCGGCTGATGTCGCCCTTTCCCCGACGTCAGAGCGCCTGAGGTTTAAAAGTGTCAGCCGACACCGTCTTCCCCAGTCTTTCTTGCCGCGTGGTGCCCGAAGCAGAAGCAGTTCACAAGTGCCAGTCGGCCAGCTCCTGTAATTCAGCTACCGAAGACTTCAAAAGCTAAGTACCCCGTTGGGGACTCTTTCTTGCCTCGGCCGATGTCAGATAAAGTTAATAATTGCTTAACTTGTGGGAAACAAATACCTCATAAGGATTTCCACTCTTACTCCCTCCCCTGCCTAGGCCCAGACCACGACGTCTCGGCCTGTTCAGCCTGTGCTTCCTTCAACCGACGCACTCTTAGACGTCTGGCGGAGTTTGCAGAGGAATTTTTTGGGGCTAGTTTTTCATACAATATGCCGTCGGAGACTCCGACTTCACATTTAACACAGAAACGGAAGGACAAGGACCGACGCACGCGGGCCGCGGTTTCGGCTGAAACCACAGCCAAGCCTACCGCGAGTGTCTCTGTCTCGGCTGAAACAGAGTCCTTGGTACTTCCGACCCCCGAAACCGCTCAACTGACAACCTCGGCCTCCGAGGCCCCTGCTGAGTCGGTTATTGAATTTCCTTCAGAAACTGGTGTCTTGGAAACTTCCGACACCATTCCTCTAGACAAAACTACACCAGCACGTGGTGCAGCTAGGCCTCCTGCATCCATGTCCATAAAGGCATTCACCAGGGCTAAAGCTGCTAAACAAACAAAAGCTATGCCTCCCAGGGTTATTCCTCAGGGACCCTCTACAAGTTCACAGATTCTAACTTTAGCAGAGGACCTTATTTCCTTAATTAGGGGCTCTCAACCCCATCCGGACAGGGGCTCTCAACCCCCTCTAGACAAAAGGCCCAGAGTTGAGCCCTCTGATCCCCACTCCTCAGAGGAGGCCTCTGATGGCTCTGCTCTCTCGGACTACCAGGCTGAGGCTTTTTCGGCCTACGAGGATTCTGATGCAGAGGAATCAATCCCCTCGGCCTACCCTCCTGAAGAACTGTCCTTCGGGGAGACCCTTCTCACTATGAGAGAGCATTTCAAATGGCAGGGCCAGGAATTCTCTGATTCCAGGAAAAGATTAAGAACTTTTCTGCATTTACCTCAGCATAGACCTTTGGCTATTCCTCCTGTTTTGAATGTCATTGATGATGTGTACTCTGAGTCTAGCACAACCCCTGACGCTCTTCCTCCTGCCCCTGTCAAACCCGATAGGTACTACAGGGTCCCGGACTTGCATCTTTTTCTTTACAAGGCCCACTCTGCTGATCCAGAAACTATTTCCCAGGGCCCTAAAGGGGTTGCAGCTGCCACTACTAAGAATCCACTCCCCTCTGAAAGGGAGTCCAGGGCTTTAGAGAGATGGGGTAAAAAAGTGTATACTTCTGCTACTCTTTCTATGAGGGCATTAAATTGTCAATTTCATATGATACAGTACCAAGAGTATTTGTTAGATGAATTTCATAAGAAACTGTCTTCACCTGAACCCTAGATGCAAATCACTTCAGGATCTGGTACATAACTCCCAGCAGGTTAGCAACCATTTCTTACAGTGTGGTTATGATGCATTGGAAGCTTCATGTAGGTCAGCTATGACAGGTGCAGTCATACGTAGGCATGCTTGGCTGAAGGAACAATCTCTGCCAGACCATGTTAAAGCTAAGCTTCTGGATGCTCCACTGGAAAAGCAAAAGTTATTTAGCTCCACTGCTCAGGAGGTCTTAAAGAAATTTGAGTAAAAGGCAAAATCTGTACAAACAGTCAAAGATTTTCTACAAGTCCAACCACCAAGATTCAGCAGAAATTGGCCTACCAAGAATTGGTCCTTTCCGGACACAGAAAGATTTCAGAGAGGCAAGAACAGGCGTGCCAGAGGTAGAGGGCAAGCTAGAGGCTCCTACAGAGGACGTCAATGGCAGCCTCCCAACCAGAGAGGTAGTGCAGGACCTACAACTGCTGCACAAGGACAGACTCAATGACTTTGCTTTGACTCCGCCAACCAGGGCTCAATTAGAAGCACCTTTGGGCGGAAAGCTTTCTTTATTCTCAGAAAATTGGCACAGTATTACAAGAGACAAATGGACACTGCAAACAATAGACAAAGGATACAGGTTCCATTTTCACACATTGCCAAAAAGAAAAGGCATGCCAGACCTGCCACCAAATGAAAGGGCAGAGGCTTTGAAACAAATCTCCAACTTAATGCAAATGAAAGCTATAGAAAAGGTTCCTCTTTC
>NC_056727.1:1250403262-1250546343 GCF_019279795.1 Protopterus annectens
CCCAGAAATGTCGTCCGATAGCAAGCCGACTACCGGAGTACATAACGCAAAGAAAAGGACAGAGAAAGGCAGTAGAAATCCAAAACCGACGACGAAGCTTCTCCTAAGCCAGTCGTCGGTACTCAGTGAGGCGCTTTCGCAGCCCCTGATACCCGCTACCTTCGAGTCGCAGGCCTCTACCGACACCCATGTGGAGTCCGGCATGCCACAAGATACTCAAGGTATTGGACCGACGGATGTATCTCCCTCGGATGGGTCCAGAGCCACTGAGCAGGCACCGGCTTCTGAGGGTGTATTCAGACCTCAACATTTGTATATTAAACCGACGACAGCTGCAAAACCAAAGTCAAAAGCAACTTCTAAAACTAAATATCTGACGCATGAGCCACATGCACAGGCCTCTATGCCTAAAAAAACAAATGATCAAAATGTCTGAAGACCTTATTACCTTGATCAGGGGTTCCCGTCCCCCTCCAGATAAGAGGCCTAGGCAAGACACTGATTATGAATCTTCAGATCAGGTTTCTATTTCTTCTGATTCCTCTTCTGATCAGGAATTATCTATACCTCCCTATGAGGATTCTGATGCTGAGGAGTCTATTCCATCTGCATCTCCTCCTGAGGATTATTCATTTGGCGAAACCTTGCATACTTTGAGGGAGCATTTTCACTGGGAGAGTCAAGACTTCTCAGAATCAAAAAAGAGGCTCAGGGATTTCCTCCTTCTCCCTCAGCACAAGCCTTTAGCCATTCCCCCTGTTTTAGACATTGTGGATGATGTGTTTTCAGAGTCAAGCTTGACCCCTGACTCCTTACCTTGGGCTCCCAGTAAGCCTGACAGATATTACAGGGTCCCTGACTCTCATAAATTTTTATTTAGAAACCCTGCTGCTGATCCTGAAACTATTTCACAAGGTCCAAAGGGAGTTAAAGCCTCAACAGCAAAAAATCCTTTTCCCTCTGACAGAGATTCAAGGGCATTAGACAGATGGGGGAAAAAGGTTTATACATCTGCAACCTTGGCAATCAGGGCCTTAAACTGTCAATTTCATATGCTTAAGTACCAGCAACATGTTATGGGATTGCTGAAACAGAAAATGATGTTGCTTTCAGAATGTGCAGAATGTAAAGAATTGTGGGAATTATTGCATGCAGCTGAACAAGTTGGAAACCATACTTTGCAATTGGTTTTGATTCCTTAGAGGTCTCCTGCAGGGCCGCAGTTACTGGATCTGTGATTAGGAAGCATGCCTGGTTAAAGGAACAAAATTTTCCTGATCATGTTAAAGCTAAATTGATCGATGCACCTTTACAGCATGATTCTCTGTTTGGTATTAAGGCAGAAGAGGTTTTAAAGAAAATGGAAGACAAAGCTAAGTCTATGCAAACTGTTTGACTTCTTACAAGTGCAGCCACCAAGATTCAGTAGACACTGGCCTACAAAAAATTGGTCCTGTCCTGTCAGACAGAGCTCAAAGGGTCAAATCCAGGTGCCCTAAGGGTTCCAGATACCAGGTGCAAGATTCATATAGATCAAAGCAGTGGGGCCCTTCTACCTCCAAATCTGGAGGAGATAAAGCGCAAACCTACAGAAAGCAATCTGAATGACTTCACTATGCCTATACCAAGCACTTATCTTTTGGCAGCACCCATAGGGGGAAAATTAGCACTTTTTGCTCAAAATTGGTAGTTAATAACCCAGGACAAGTGGGTACTAAACATCGTATCACAGCGATACAGATTCCATTTCCACACTCTGCCAATGGCAAATGGTTGGCCAGATCTGCCAAAATATCAATGGGCAGAGGCACAAACAGTTTACGTCCCTCATGGTTATGGGGGCCATTCAGACAGTACCAGAACAGGAAAAAGGACAAGGTTTTTACTCAAGACTGATGTTCGTTGTGCATACAGCTGCAGTCATAACAGATGGGTTCTTCTGCCATCAGGTGGGTCCTCGGTTGGCCGAATTCCAAAGTCTAGGTCCGGCGTCGGTTGTCGTCGCTTCTTCCCTGACGTCAGTGTGACAGGGGTATAAAGGAACCAGCCGACACCATTTTCTTCAGTCTTTCTTGCTGCGCGGTGCCCGAAGCAGAAGCAGTTCGCAAGTGCCGGTCAGCCAGCTCCTGAGATTATGAAAATTTGGAAACCGAAGTCTTCTTAAAAGCTAAGTACCCCGTTGGGGAACCTTTTCTTGCCTCAGACCGATGTCAGACAAAGTTAATAATTGTATTCCTTATGGGAAGCAAATACCACATAAGGATTTCCATTCCCTCTGTATACCTTGTTTAGGCCCAGACCACGAGGTCTCGGCCTGCCGCTTTTGTGCTACAGTCAACAAACGTACTATTAAGCGTCGGGCGGAGTTCGCCCAGCATTATTTTGGAAAAGCATTTAACTATACTATGTCGTCGGATACTCCGACTCCGGTTTTGTCTAAAAAAAACCCGAAAAGACAAGGACCGACACGCGAGGTCCGCGGCCTCTACTGACACCACGCCAAAGCTGGCTACACGTGGTCCGGTTCTCAGTGAGGCGCCTACGGAGCCCCTGCCTACCGATGACCTGTCTTTGACGGTGTCTCCTGTACTCGAGGTCGCAGGCTCCTCGGCCCACACCCGACTACAGATACCGAAGCCACTGTCGGCGTTGAAACTCAGAATGTGGACAGGTCCACCTCCTCTCAAGGTGTCTTCAGACCTTCCTCTTATTTCTCTGTCAAGGCTTTCACTAAGTCTAAAGCAACCATGCACTCTAAGAGACCAGCTGCACAGGGCCCATCTCCAGGCCTCATGCCTAAGAAACAGATGCTTAAAATGGCTGAGGATTTAATTACTCTTATCAGAGGTTCTCAGCCCCCTCCGGACAAAAGGCCTAGAGTGGAGGAAGATTCTCCCTCCTCTGATCAGGGCTCCATTATTTCAGAGTACTCTGATGATCAGGAACATCCTTACTCCCCTTTTGAAGACTCTGATGCGGAGGAGTCCATCCCTTCTGTATCCCCCCCCCCTGAGGATTACTCATTTGGGGAAACTTTGCATACCTTAAGGGAACACTTCCACTGGGAAGGCCAGGATTATTCTGATTCCAAGAAAAGGCTCAGGGAATTTCTCTTGCTTCCTCAGCACAGGCCTTTAGCTATACCTCCTGTCTTGGACATCCTAGATTATGTTTACTCGGAGGCCTGCCTTAACCCGGACTCCCTACCTCCAGCTCCAGTTAAGCCTGACAGGTACTACAGGGTCCCTGACTCGCACCAATTTCTATACAAGAGCCATGCTGCTGACCCAGAAACCATCTCACAGAGCCCCAAGGGAGTTAAGGCCTCCATTGCTAAAAATCCATTGCCTTCCGAGAGAGATTCCAGATCCTTAGAAAGGTGGGGAAAAAAGGTATATACCTCTGCTACCTTATCCATGAGGGCCTTAAACTGTCAGTTTCATATGCTAAAATACCAACAGTTTTTGTTATCACAATTGAAAAGTAAAATGTCACAACCTGAACAACCAGACTTGAAGGAGTTGCAGGACTTGATGCATAGTGCAGAACAAGTGGGTAAGCATACCTTACAATGTGGTTTTGATGCTCTAGAGGCCTCATGCAGAGCTGCTGTTACAGGATCAGTCATACGTAGGCATGCCTGGCTCAAGGAACAAGCCTTGCCTGATCATGTCAAAGCTAAATTACTAGACGCTCCTCTTCAAAAGGATGTACTATTTGGTGCTAATGCTGAGGAGGTATTAAGGAAAATGGAGGAAAAGGCTAAATCAATGCAAACTGTGAAAGAATTTCTACAGGTTCAACCCCCACGTTTTAGTAGAAATTGGCCTTCCAAAAACTGGTAGTTTCCTGCCGCAGACAGACCCCAAAGAGGCAGATACAGGCGCCCGAGGGGCAGAGGACAATCCCAAGGATCATACAGAGGCAGACAGTGGCAAGCTCCTATACAAAGAGGTGGTGAGGACAACTCGCAATCTATCAGAAAGAAAACCCAATGACTTTCCCCTTTGCATGCCAACCAGGTCTCAAATGGCAGCCCCCTTGGGAGGAAAGCTGGCATTATTTTCAAAAAATTGGCATATTGTCACAAAGGACAAATGGATCCTGGACATTATGAACAGAGGCTACAAATTCCATTTTCACACCCTTCCAAAAATGAGAGGCATGCCAACCTGCCACACAATCAAAGGGCAGAGGCACAAAGGCAAATTACAGATCTCATAAACATGAAAGCTATTCAAGAGGTACCTACGCACGAACAAGGTCAAGGGTTTTATTCCAGGCTATTTCTGGTGCCAAGGAAGGGAAAAGATTGGAGACCTATTCTGGATCTATCCATCCTAAACACATTTCTACTCATACCAAAATTCAAGATGCTCACTCTACAGCAGCTTCTTCGCATGCTGGGCAAGGAGTCTTGGCTGGTAACACTGGACCTCAAGGAGGCATACCTGCATGTCCCAATCAGACAAAATTGCAGAAGATACCTCAGATTTCTTGCAGGTTCAACTCATTATCAATTCTCTGCATTGCCCTTTGGCTTATCTACTGCGCCCAGAGTATTCATGAAATGCCTGGCATCAGTAATTGCCTACTGCAGACTTCAAGGGATACAAATATATCCCTATTTGGACTGCCTGATCCAAGCGGACAGCGAACACATTCTTCTGAAACATCTGGCTTATGTAATAATCTTACTGAACTCTCTGGGATACACAGTCAACAAAAAGAAATCAAGACTAATACCCTCTCGGAAGATAATTTTCCTGGGTGCCAACTTGGACACAAACACCCAGATGGCCTACCTCACGACAGAGAAGCAGAGGCAACTAATTCAATACTTCAGAACACTAGCAAATTGCACCAGCCTTACTGCAAGGAAAATCCTGCAGGCTCTGGGATTCATGGCATCTTGCATCTTACTAATCCCATGCGCAAAGCTGCATATGAGGAAACTACAATGGTACCTGAAAAACATATGGTCTCAACACAGCCACAGTTTGGAAACAATAATACCACTAATTCCACGTCTGCAAAAGGAATTTCTGTGGTGGGCTCAAGCATGTCAAACAAACACAGGTCTTCCTTTCAACAAGCCTCAAGCAAATCAAGTCATCACAACAGACGCCTCGGACTACGCCTGGGGGGCTCACATGACAGATCGGTGCATTCAGGGCAAATGGTCCCAAAAAGAAAAGCACCTTCACATCAATCAAAAAGAAATGCTAGCAGTAATAAATGCTATTATAGCTTTCAAGAACTTTCTACAACCAGGTCAACTTTTGATAAGAACGGACAACACCACAGTTATGTGGTACATAAACAAGCAGGGAGGAATACATTCTTACCCCCTATGCAGACTGGCCATGTCACTTTGGAACATGGCCATGGACTTACAAATGGAACTACAAGCACAGTACTTGCCAGGCAAGGAAAACACGCTGGCAGACAACCTAAGCAGGAATATGACAGATCCACACGAATGGAAGTTGCATCCAAAAGTTTTTACAGAAATAATCCAAGAATGGGGAAGGCCAGGCATAGATCTATTTGCCTCCCACAAAAATCATCAATTGACAAAATTCTGCTCAAGGATCTTCCATCCAAAGGCCTGGAGAGTGGACGCTCTCTCTTTCAGCTGGGCATCAATGACAGTTTATGCCTTCCCACCTCTTCCTCTGCTGCCCAAAGTACTATTGAAGAGCAGACAGACCAAAGATGATCCTCATTGCTCCGGACTGGCCAAGACAACACTGGTACCCACTCCTGAGGAGCCTGACGCATTCCCCACCATGGATCCTGCCTCTAATGCCTCTTCTTCTGACTCAACACAGCTTCAAAACTTCACAGTCAGCTAAAAACACTCAATCTAGCCGCATGGAAGATTCCTTAGCATCACAGCAGGCCCTACTCTCCAAGGAGGTGCAGGATGTCATTTTGGAGGCCAGAAGGCCATCAACTAGAAAAGCTTACTACGCAAAATGGAAACGTTTTTGTATCTGGAATGAGAAAAAGGGCCAGGACCCTGGAAGACTGAATTTACCACAAATACTACAATATTTGACTGAACTGCTAAGCAGTGGACTTCCTTTCTCCTCCATCAAAATCCATGCCTCAGCCATTTCTGCAGAATACAACACTGATCCACCTTTATTCTCTCACCCTCTCTTAAGACAGTTCCTCAGAGGGGCTAAGAATTTAAGACCTCCAAGGAAACAACCAATACCTGCTTGGGATCTTAATTTCATTCTGGAAAAACTGACCCTGCCTCCTTTTGAGCCAGCTGCTTCATCAGATTTGCAATATTTGTCCTGGAAAACAGCTTTCCTTCTGGCTATCACCTCAGCTCGTAGAGTTTCAGAATTACAGGCTCTCATGGCTGTCCAGCCTTTTATCATCTTCCATCAGGACAGAGTTTCCTTACGAACCAACCCGTCCTTTATGCCTAAAGTGGTATCCAGGGTAGCTTTAAATCAGGCCATACACTTACCTACTTTTTATCCTAATCCTCAAAACAAAGGGGAGATTACTACATTCCTTGGACATCCACAGACAACTGCATTATTATTTGGACAGAACAAAGCCTTTCAGAAAATCAGAACAGCTCTTTGTGGCCTATGCAGTAGGAGCTCAAGGAAAGCCAATTTCCAAACAGACAATTTCAAAATGGATAGCCCACTGCATACGCTTTTGCTATTCCTTTCATGGCAAAACTGTACCTACAGGCATTAGAACTCATTCCACCAGGGCCACAGCCACCTCTGCAGCCTTCCTCAGAGGAGTTCCTACCAAGGATATTTTGGAAGCAGCCACTTGGAGTTCTGTGCATACCTTCTCCAAGCACCACAACTTACCATTATACTCCAAATCTAGAGCAGGCTTTGCCACTGCAGTCTTGCAGGGCATTTTGGCTCCACCTAGTTACACCTAGTGCCTACCACCCCTTTCTTAGCTTTGGGATTCTACCCATCTGTTATGACTGCAGCTGTATGCACGATGAACATAGTACAGTTTTGTACCTACCATAAATGTAGATGTTCGAGTGCTAATACAGCTGCAGTCCAGGTTTCCCTCCCTCCTTCCCCTCTAGGGGTATTCTTTTATGGTGTATTTGCTTGCAACTACTGTTTTTCGATTATATTGCATTGCATTATTACCTAATTTTATGTATTGCCTTCCTTCTGGGGGCACCTGACATCTGGGGCAAGAAAAACTGAAGAAAATGGCGTCGGCTGGTTCCTTTATACCCCTGTCGCACTGACGTCAGGGAAGAAGCGAAGACAACCGACGCCGGACCTAGACTTTGGAATTCGGCCGACCAAGGACCCACCTGACGGCAGGAGAACCCATCTGTTATGACTGCAGCTGTACTAGCAGTCGAACATCTACATTTATATTTTGCGATACCAAAACTAAAATTAAACTCCGAGACCAGGCCTGGAACAAATGGAGAGCTTCCAAAACCCCCTTAGACCGTACCAAGTATCAACAGCTTAGAAACTCAACAAAAGCAGCCATTACTACAGACAAAAAACAATATTTCTGTCACCTCCAGGATAAACATCAGCATAACCCTAAGAAATTTTGGTCTGGATTTAATAACCTCCTTCATCCAGGCAAATCTACCACCCCCACCCCTGAGAAATATATAGGTCAAAATCCAGAAGTAATAGCCAATGCCTTTAACTCTTTTTTTACTGAGACCATTCAGTCCCTAGCCAGTCAGCTCACCTCAGCTCCCTCACCTGTAACCTTAACTAAAGACCCTGCACACCCCTTTAACCTACAACCAACATCTACCTCCTATATTCGTAAACTTTTGAAAAAACTAAAACCAACAACCCTAGCAGTTGACCAACTCCCAGCCGAATACTTACAAATTGCATCTGATGTCATAGCATATCACGTATCAATCTTAATCAACAGAACCATAACTGAAGCTATCATTCCCACCATATGGAAAATCTCTTATATCATCCCTCTCCACAAAGGCGGGACCTCCACGGACACATCTAACTACAGACCCATTGCAATTCTGTCTCCACTAGCCAAAATTATGGAACGATGTGTTCACAAACAACTCACAAATCACCTTACCCTTAACAGTCTCTTGTCCAATATCCAACATGGTTTTCGTCCCCATCATAGCACAACCACTGCTCTTCTCTCCTTTGTTGACTCAGTCAACAACAACCGTAACAATAAATTTATATCCTCTGCTCTCTTTCTTGACCTATCGAAAGCCTTCGATATGGTCAATCACCAGCAGCTGCTCCATACCCTGAAAACCCTACAGCTCAACAAATCAACCATAAGTTGGTTTAAAGCTTACCTCTCTGGAAGAAAACAAGCTGTTCAGTGGCAAAGCAGGTTGTCGGACCTACTCCCCAATAATATAGGCGTTCCCCAGGGCTCTATACTTGGTCCCCTTCTCTTCTCGGTCTTTATTAATGATCTTCACTCAGTCATACCCAAAGCCACCTGCATTCAATATGCAGACGACTCCACCCTGATCTGCTCTGACGTCTCTCTCACCAAACTCCAAGCCACAACCCAGAAATGCTTTACTATTGTAGAAAAATGGTTCTCCGAATTAAAACTCTTACTTAATCCTTCTAAAACCAAGCTACTGTTATTTTTCCCCACTGCAACTACTGCTCAAGGTAAAGAACCACTAAATGCCAATAACCCAACCTTCCAAGTGTCTTCTACCAATGGTACCATTATTGAACCGGTCTCCAACACCAAACTACTAGGTGTGACCATTGACCACAAACTAAAATTTGACACACATGTCAGCCTGACCATCAAGTCTGTAAACAAGAAACTCGGGTCCATGTATAGAATAAAAGTACTTCTTAACCCCACACACCAAACTAACAATCGCACGCACCCACTTACTTTCCACCCTCCTATATGCCTCCCCGATACTCTCATTTCTCAACAAGAGTGACCTCAATAAACTTTCTACAGCCTATAACAATATAGCCAGATTTATAACGGGAATGCCTTATCAAACCCATCACTGCCTAAACCTAAAATCACTTGACTGGCTTGAATTGCCCAATATACTCAAACTCAACCAACTTGCTGAGGCATTCAAAATAATGAATCAACCTGACAAAACCCCCTCATTGAGCAAAATACTTAACCCCTACTCCAACCTCAATTGCCTCAGATCATCTAAAAGCCTCCAAGTGCAAACCATTAAATCTAACAACTCGGGAGGTGACGCTCTCTATGCTAATTCCATTGGAAAACTCTGGAACTCCCTTCCAAGCAAACTAAGACTCTCGACCTCTCTAAATCAATTCAAAAATCACCTTAAAGAATTCCTTAAGTCCCACTGGCTATGCTCCTGTACTAAACCAGACTAGCACCAAACGTCCAACACCTCCTAGCCTCGTACCATCCCAAAATCTTTCTCTGTCCCAGAAGGAAGCACTTTGTAACCTTCTTAGATTAACTACAAAAGCCACTACTGGTTTCCTAATGGAACTGAAGTCAATTTGTGTTTATGTCTATATGTTACTAATATGTTCACTTGCCTGCACCTCTAGGCAACAGAATGCATAACCAATTGTTTATATATCTTATGTGTATAATATTTACCTTTGTCTGTATATGATATGCACCTTCTTTGTATATATGTACCTTTCATTACTTCTGGAGCTTTTCTCCCCGGGCCTCTACTGAAAAAGGACATGTATCCAGCTAGACTAGCCCAGTCAACAAATGTAAAATAAAATAAATAAAATAAAATAAATTTATGGTAGGTACAAAACTGTACTTTCTTGGTACCCGGAAAGGACAAGGCCTGGTGGCCAATACTGGATTTAATGATTTTGAACACATACCTGAACATTCCAATGCTGACTTTGCAGTAGCTTCTGCCCATGCTGGGCAAGAATGCTTGGCTGGTGACTTTAGACCTAAAAGAGGCATACCTGCATGCCCAATAAGACAATCGTGCAGAAGATACTTCAGATTCAAGGCTGGCTTCATGCATTACCAATTCTCTGCACTGCCCTTTGGCTTATCTACTGTGCCCAGGGTGTTTACAAAGTGCATGGCACCAATAATTGCTTTTTGCAGACAAAGAAGTATACAGATATATCCTTACTTGGACGACTGCCTCATTCAAGTAGAGAACAAGGACACTCTTCTTCGACACCTGGCGTTTGTGAAAAGGCTTCTAACATGCCTAGGGTACACAATAAATGAAAATAAATCACAACTGGTACCCTCTCAAAAGATAACATTCCTGGGTGCAAGCTTGAATACAACTGCCCAGATGGCTTACCTCACGCCAGACAAGCAAAGGCAACTGACTGCTTACTTCAAACTGATGGCAACAAAAACCCAGTCTTCTGCAAGGCAAATTCTGCAGGCTCTGGGCTTCATGGCATCCTGCATCCTACTAATTCCATATGCAAAACTGCATATAAGGAAACTTTAATGGTACCTAAAAAGATTATGGAGTCAACATTCACACAGTCTGGAAACAATAACGTTAGAGGTGAGTAGAGAGGTTGGGGGTAAGTGGGAGGAAGATAGAAGGGGGTTTGGTAGGTGAAACAGAATAGTTAAAAAGATGAAGTGAAGAATTCTTAGCAAAGAAACTTGTCCAAAGGATTGAAAAAGACTAGGTTAAGAGGAGGGAGGCAAACTGAGTGGGAGGTAGGGCTGGGGAAGGATACCACCTAGTAGAAAAGCTCTGAAGTATAGTAGAAGATTCTAAGAGGAAGAGGACAGGCCAGGGATAATGTGTTGTTTGAAGGGGGGTAATATCTGGAGTTAGACAATGCTCCCAAGTTTGCATTAATCTGCATATTTGGTGATCAGTACACCAGAGTAAGTTTTGACATTTGAGCAAAAAAGAGTGGCCTCAAGACAGAGCATTGAGAGACTTCACTGGCTTACAGGAGATGGTGGGGAATAGGAGTCGTCCTTTTCTTACCTACTCTCTAAAAACCATGTAGCCAGTTGTGGTCCCAAGTTGTTTTGGTTTAATTTGTCTTCTGATCCATATGCTTATCTATGATTCTGATGTGGGGTATAGGGTCAAAAAACTTTACAAGATGAAGTAGGCTGTGCAAACAGGTAAACCGTCATCTAGGCCATTGGTCTTTGTTTCTGTGTGTGTCTCACTTTCTCTCTCTCTCTCATTCTGTCACACACACAGACAAATTTGAAGTTAAGCATAAAAGATTTACCGTTGATGGAAAACTGTATTGGGTTAGGTCATGAAGAAGGTGGTTTTCTTTGTCTGAATAAGTGTCATGATTTTTTCACATCACTTTGACGTTATGCTTGTGAAGCTGATTGGATTGTAATTATAGGGGTCTGTAGAGGTGCCTTCCTTGGGGAATAGGACCTACAGTAGCCTGCTTCCTGGTGTCAAGAACACGGCCAGTACTTGGTGCATATACCAACAATATGCATAAGGAGGTACGAGGCTGGTTTTTGATTCTATAAATTAGGCATTCTGGTATCCCATCTGGTCCCATGGAATTGGTGATCATCTTTAGTTACTCTTGTAGTCTTCACTTTGGGGGTGCCTGCCTGCAGGAGCCTGACAGCTGCCTCGACTTCCAGAGTTCTACTTTCTGCATACTCACCCTGGCAGACTGTCATCTTTGGCTTCAAGACATCAGAGGTGCACGAGGGGCATCAGTAGATGCCATATTCACTTCTTTCTTCCCACAGTATTTTAAATGTTGCACTAATCTTTTTTTTTTTTTTTTTTTTTTTTTATTAATAATATTGCTTTACTCATTATAGTAGATTGCTGTGTGTCTGATAGTGCTAGTAGAATAGGTGAATAATTGTTTGGCATATGGAAACCAAATTCCATGTAAATATTTCCGCACATTTTGCGTATTTGGTCTGGGAATGGAGTACAGCTTGGATGGTTGCCCACACTGCCCCTTATTTACTCTGAGAATGATCTGTCATGGCAAAATCTTTCCAGGAATACCCAAGTGAAAGGAAAGTCTATGTATGATCCCCATTTCACCATGACATTGAACAAGGCTTCTGCAAGCCTCCTGTTGAAATGCAAGTACTCATGTAATCACTGTATGGAGAAAATTTGCGGAAATTAGTGAGTCTTTTTGAGATAAGATTCTCTAGGTCTGCTGACTTTTAAATTGGTGAGGCATATCCTCAACTGTCACCTTTTTAGTTTGTTTTGGATGAGGCTTCTAATGCAGTCCCTTTGGAGGCCACCACACTTTAAGCACATCTTCTCTGACTGACACTGTTCACTGTGACATAAATAAGCCTGAAGGCCTCTCTGAGGTCCCTGCAGCCAGTACCCACATAGCTATCAACGAAGAGGCAGGGAAGTATTAATTTCCTGCTCAATCAAGAGAAGGTTCTGGTGACTGTGTCCTGGGACATTGGGTACCTGCCTGTGACCTTAGGCCTCCAGGGCCTAAAGAACCAAATATCAAACTGGTACACCCTGCAGCTTGCCTTAACTTTGGTTGAGAGGTTCCTCCTTTCAACCAGTAGCCAAGGCGTTATCCAAAGACCTATTTTCAGTTCGCTCAGGATTTCATGATCCAAACAGCAGCAGCCAGCACTTCAAATCAGCAAAACCTTTTATTTTATTAACGAACAGACCGGTTTCAGCATCTCCATGTCTTCATCAGTGTTAAAGTACCAAACACCAATAACACAGTTAAATATGCAAGCAATCAAGAACCACTAAAAATCACCCATTTAGAGACAGTTTCTCTTCATTAAGTCCAGGTGAAAACAAAACCCCCAACTTCACTATCCAGGATACCATGCCAACCTAACTTGTTGCATGCAACTAAATTAATCCAGTCAATAGTAGTAAAATTGTATGCATCAGAGGGTTGCTTCTAAATGTATTTATGTAATGCATTGGACAGACAGACGGACATTTCTGATATCACCCATGCTTAAAAATCCAAGTTTCGAGTTGTCTGGATGTCTGTCCTGCATAGAAGGCTGAGCCATGTGTAGATGGCTAGATAAACTACCCAGTCAGAAGTGCAGGTACTGAAATAAAGAATATCAAAAACTTTGGGAGTATTCCTGGATGTTAATTGTTATGTTTTTAAAGCATACTTGCATGCAGAACAATGCTTGCATGGTTAAGTCTGTGTATCCATCTTATACCTCATACTTTTGTAGTAGTTAAAATATTTACCAATGAATGTTCTTCATGTTTCACTGTTGCAGTCCTCACACTTGAGTTATCTGCCTGCAGGTAGCCCTCAGGCGGCCCGAATACCAGAGACTTAGTATTTCTGCATCGGTTGCTGTCGTTCCAGGACTGACGTCAGGGGTATAAAAACAGGCAGCCAACGCCATTGCATCGGTCTTTCTTGCCGAGGAGCCCAAAATGAGTGCCAGTCGGCCGCTACCTAAGTTTTCGTTTACAAATTGAATCATCCTGAAGTCTTCTAAAGCTAAGTACCCCATTGGGGATCCTTTTTTCTTGCTCTAGCCGATGTCAGAAAAAGTTAACAATTGTCTTGCCTGTGGAAAGCAAGTACCACACCGAGATTTTCATTCTTACTGCGTCACAACGTACCTTGCTGTTGGTTTTGTGCCTTGTTCAAAGCCTGAACGATTTGTCGTAGGCCCTTATTTGTCACCAAATACTTTCGTTCTCGATCTCCGTATTCCGAAATGGCTTTGGTAAGCCATCTGACTACCAATATTCCGAAAAAACATAAGGATAAAGACAGAGACATACTGCACAGGTCCAAAGCTGCTGACGATGCTTCAGTTAAGATAGTCGCCGTACTCAGTGAAGTGCTTTCGCAGCCCCTAATTCCCACTTCAGTGGATTTGCAGGCCTCTACTGAGACTCTTCTTTGACTATGGAATTTGCGGATGTCTATCTTGGATGGGTCCAGAGCTGCTTAGCAGGCAGTGGCTTCTGAGGAACTTCTTCGCACTACCGATGTTCAACACAAACCAACGACTTTGGTTCTCTCTAAAACTACTGAGTTTCTAAGGCCAAGAGTGCGCGCTACGCCTAGAAAACTGATGACCAAAGTGCATGCACCTGCTCCCTTGCCACAACATAAAATGCTTAGAATGGCAGAAGACCTTATGTTGATTAGGGGAAGTCAGCCTTCCCCTGCTAATAGAAAAAGAGATCAGTCCCCAGGAGCTTCAACAGACTGAGTCCGATGACTCTGAGGTTTCTAATTATGAAGACATGCCCTTATCTGAGGATTCAGATGCAGAGGAATCCATTCCCTCTTCCTCTCCTCCAGAGGATTTTTCTTTTGGTGAAACCTTGCATGTTTTAAGAGAGCATTTCCATTGGGAATGCCAAGACTATCCTCAGTCCAAAAAGAGACTCAGAGAAGTTCTAGACTTGCCACAACATAAGCCTTTAGCAATACCCCCCAGTCCTGGAAGTTGTTGATAATGTCTTTATGGAATCCAGTCTTACTCCTGATACTTTACCCCTTGCTCCTAGGAAACAAGACAGGTACTACAGAGTACCTGACTGTCATAAATTCCTTTTCAGAAATCCTACTGCTGACCCAATGATCATTTCCCAGGGGCCTAAAGGTGTCAAGGCAACTGCAGCTAAGAATTCCACCCCTTTGGACAGGGATTCCAGAGCTTTGGACAGATGGGATAAGAAAGTATATACTTCTGTAACTCTCGCCATTTGGGCCTTGAATTGTCAGTTTCACATGCTGAAGTATCAACAACATATTATGGAACTAATTAAGCAAAAAGTAGCTACCTTTACAGACTGTGCAGAAAATAAAGAATTGCAGGAACTTATGCATTCTGCAAGCCAAGGCAGCAAGCATACATTGCAATGTGGCTTTGATGCCCTAGAAGCATCTTGCGGGGCAGCAGTCACTGGTTCTGTACTGAGAAGACATGCTTGGCTTAAGGAGCAGACCTTGCCAGACCATGTCAGTTCAAAGTTATTAGACGCTCCTTTGAACAAGGACAACCTGTTTGACACCAAAGCAGAAGAGGTTCTTAAAAAGATGGCAGAAAAAAACTAAATCTATGTAGACAGTTAAAGAATTCTTACAAGTGCAGCCTCCTAGATTCAGTAGGCATTGCCCCTCGAAACACTGATGCTTTCCAGCCCCCTCCAGACCATCTCAAACTAGACCCAGGTGAAACCACCCAGACTACAGTCTCAGGGATTGCAGAGTTCTAAGCAATGGAGTGCCCCCACCCCTAAAGCAGGGAGTGCTAAGCCACCTCCCTACAGTAAGACCTCACAATGACTTCTCTAGTTCACTCCCCACCTCTGCCCAGCCGCTTGTACCCGTAGGAGGAAAACTTGCCCTTCATGCAAAAAACTGGATGTCCATCACCAAAGACCGATGGGTCCTCAACATTGTATCCCAGAGGTAGAAATTCTACTTCCACTCTGCCAACCCCAAAAGGGTTCCCAGATCTTCCTCCATACCAGTGGACAGAGGCACAAAACCAAGTCCTATCCCTGCTCTCTTTCAGGGCTATGCAACCAGTTCCAGCGGAACAGATAGGTCAAGGATTCTATTCCAGACTTTTCCTGGTACCCAGAAAAGAGGGCTCTTGGCACCCTATCCTGGATCTTTCTATCCTCAACACCTTCCTAGTGGTACCAAAATTCAAAATGCTCACCCTGCAACAGCTTCTACCTATGCTAGCCAAGGATGCCTGGTTAGTCACCCTAGACTTAAAAGAAGCCTATCTGCACATCCTTGTAAGAGAGTCTTGCAGGAAATATCTATGTTTCAGGGCTGGATCTATGCATTATCAGTTCACTGCACTTCCCTTTAGCTTATCCACTGCTCCCAGAGTTATTCACAAAATGCCTGGCTCCAACCATAGCTTACTGCAGGCAGAGAAATATTCAAATTTACCCGTACTTGGACAACTGCTTGATACAGGCGGATGATCAGGGATTGCTGTTGCAGCACCTGACATTTGTAAAGAACCTTCTCACATCCCTGAGGTACACCGTCAAAGAAGAGAAATCAAAACTAGTGCCCAGTCAAAAGATTGTATTCCTGGGAGCAAGCTTGGACACAGCATCCCAGATGGCATTCCTCACTTCAGAAAAGCAAGGCTTTCTGACAGGGTACTTCACTCTACTGGCCACTAGAACCCAGCTATCCCCTAGGAAAATCCTGCAGGCCCTAGTTTCATGGCCTCATGCATCCTACTAAATCCATATGCCAGACTGCATATGAGAAAACTTCAGTGGTACTTAAAAAGTCTTCGGTGCCAACATTCTCTGGACCTGGAAACCATCATTCCTGTCATACCCTGTCTAAGTACAGAGTTTCTTTGGTGAGCAGCAGAGTGCAACCACAACAAGGGACTGTCCTTTACTCAACCCCACGCTGCCCAGACCCTAACCACAGATGTATCAGACTATGCCTGGAGAGCGCACATGGATGGCAAATGCATCCAGGGCCACTAGAGCCTAAGTCATATTCATCTGCACATCAACCAAAAGGAGATGCTAGCTGTACAGCACTGCCTGACAGCTTTCAGATCCCTACTCTGTCCAGGACAACTGTTAATAAAAACAGACAACACCACATTTATGTGGTACATCAAGCAGGGGTGAACCCACTCTTACCCACTCTGCAGGATGTCCTTCAAGGATGCATCTGCAGTCATAACATATGGGTTGTCCTGCCTCAGGCAGCCCTTCGGTCGGCCGGATTCCAAAGTCTGGGTCTGGCCTCGGCTGATGTCGCACTTTCCCCGACGTCAGAGCGGCTGGGGTATAAAAGCATCAGCCGACGCCATTTTCCTCAGTCTTTCTTGCTGCGCGGTGCCCGAAGCAGAAGCTGTTCGCAAGTGCCGGTCGGTCAGATCCAGAGATTTCAGCTACCGAAGACTTGAAAAGCTAAGTACCCCGTTGGGGACTCTTTCTTGCCTCAGCCGATGTCAGACAAAGTAAATAATTGTTTAACTTGTGGGAAACAAATACCTCATAAGGATTTCCATTCTTACTGCCTTCCTTGTTTAGGCCCAGACCACGACGTATCGGCCTGTTTAGCCTGTGCCTCCTTCAACCGACGAACTCTTAGACGTCAGTCGGAGTTTGCAGAGGAATTTTTTGGAGCCGCTTTTGCTTATAAAATGCCGTCGGAGACTCCGACTTCGCATATGGTCAAAAAACGCAAGGAAAAGGACCGACACTTGCGGCCCGCGGTTTCGGCTGAAACCACGGCTAGGCCTACCGCGAGTGTCTCGGTTTCGGCTGAAACCGAGTCCTCGGCGATTCCTTCTTCCGAAACCATACTTCCGACCGCCGAGGCCCGAGAGGCCCCGGCTGAGTCAGCTTCAGAACTACCTACCGAAGCTAGTGTTCAGGATTTGTCCGACACCATACCTTTGGACATTTCTACCCCTGCACGTGGGGCTGCTAGGCCCCCAGCTTCTATGTCCATTAAGGCCTTTTCTAGGGCTAAAGCTGCCAAACTTTCAAAAGCTTTGCCTACCAAATCTACAACCCAGAGGCCTTCCTCTAGTTCACAGATTCTCAGCCTGGCTGAGGACCTTATCTCCTTAATTAGGGGTTCACAACCTCACCCAGACAGGGCCTCTCAACCTCCTCCAGACAAAAGGCCCAGGACTGACCCCTCTGAACCCCTCTCCTCAGATGATTCCACGGATGGATCTGAGTTGTCAGATCACCAGGAAGGGGCTTACTCGCCTTATGAGGATTCAGATGCAGAGGAATCTATCCCTTCGGCCTCCCCTCCTGAAGAGTTTTCCTTTGGGGAGACTTTACACTCCATGGGAGAGCACTTTCAATGGCAAGGTCAGGATTTCTCTGATTCTAGAAAAAGATTACGGACCTTTTTGCATTTGCCTCAGCATAGGCCCTTAGCTATACCTCCTGTTCTAAATGTAATTGATGATGTGTACAATGATGTCAGTACAGCCCCTGATACTCTTCCTCCGGCCCCTGCCAAACCTGACAGATATTACAGGGTCCCGGATTCTCATTTCCATCTGTATAAAGCCCATTCTGCAGACCCAGAAACTATTTCTCAGGGCGCTAAAGGGGTTGCAGCAGCTACTGCCAAAAATCCCCTACCCTGTGATAGAGAGTCTAGAGCTTTAGAGAGATGGGGTAAGAAGGTTTATACATCTGCAACTCTTTCTGTCAGGGCATTAAACTGTCAATTCATAGGTTCATAGGTTCATAGGTTCATACTAGGCTATCTGCCCGAGGGCATTTACAAGCCTAGCCCATAGTTTTGTGGCTTACGCCACCCCTTTAGTATGGGGAACTATACCCATTATTTTGCTGTGCCTCTGTTGAGCAGTGACACTGAGGTAATCCCTGGGGTATATCTGCGATCTCCCATCCATTGGTCAAGATTTCTCTTGAACAAGGCCAGCGAGGTGCTCTGCCTCACATATACCGGGATTTTATTCCACAGCATAGGGAGTCTTTGGGTGATGAATCTATCCTCCAGCACGTCCTATTAATAGCCGTGTCGAGGTTTAAGTCTCCGCCCTTGTGGCTCTGACGGATCTAGATTTTTGAGGTGAAGCATATTCATCAAATCTGGGTTTGACATGGCCTTGTATGTTAGGCAAAGGTCACCTCTGAGCAAGAGGTCAGCGACTGAATAGAGCTGGAGTTCTTTCAGTCGGGCAGCATAGGACAGATGTTTGAGACCCTTTATCCTTTTGGTGAGGAACTTTTGTGGCCTCTCCAGCTGCTGCAAGTGTCGGGTCAGATACATTCCGAATGGGGCATTGTACTCAATCATTGGTCTGATGAGTGATGAGTATAGGGAGACTATGACCTCCCTTGATCTAGATGAGAATCCCTTCATGATAAGGTGGGCAATGTAGAAGGTCTTCCTAACTACTTTAGCTACATGGGTGTCGAATGACAGACTACTATCAACCTGGGTCCCCAGGTCCCTGATAACTTCTTCTGTACTCAGTGGATTGCCACCTATTTGGTAGCTAGGGGTAACCTTGTTTTTCCCGAAGGGTATGACTATGCATTTTTGGCATTTAACTTTAGGCCATGGCTCTGGCACCAGTTATCCGTTTCTGTGAGACCCTTCTGAAGGATATCTGTGTCAGATGTGTTTTCTACTATGGCCCAGTTTGCAGTCATCTGCAAACTTTGTCAGCCATAACCCTCCTGTGTTTGCTTGTACTGGAAAAGTAGATGCCAAACAAGAGTGGGCCCAGGACTGAGCCCTGTGGTACACCACTTGTGACAGGCTTTGAGTCTGACATGGCGCCAGCAACTCTGACCCTGTGGGTTCTGTCACTCAGCCAGTTTGCAACCCATCTTGTGATGTATGGGTTAACATTTAAGCTGATGAGTTTTTCAATGATACCCGAGTGGGGTATTGTATCAAAGGCCTTCGCCAGATCGAGGTAGGCTGTATGGACTGCCTTTCCCTCATCAATGGCTTTGGTGACTGTTTCGAAAAAGTCAACCAAGTTTAGAAGGCATGATCTGCCTTTGACAAAGCCAAACTGGGATGGATCCAAAGTCTGCAAATTCCCTATGTCTTTATTTATGAGGTCCATTATGATCCTCTCCATGGCTTTGCAGATAAGGCTTGTCAAGCTAATGGGCCGGTAATTTCCAGGGTCGGTGGAGGCACCGCCTTTGTGAAGTGGGACCACAGTTGCAGTGCGCCACTCCCTGGGTACGTATCCAAAGGTAAGACTATGATTAAACAGCTGTCCTAGTGGGCCGCAAGTGTCGGTCCTTTTCCTTGCGTTTTTTGACCATATTCCATATGATTCAGTACCAAGAGTATTTGTTAGATGAATTGAATAAGAAACTTTCTTCTCCGGAACCCCTAGACCGTAAATCCCTTCAGGATTTGGTACATAACTCACAACAGGTTAGTAATCATTTCTTAAAATGTGGCTATGATGCACTGGAGGCTTCATTTAGATCAGCTATGACTGGGGCAGTTATTCGTAGACATGCCTGGCTGAAGGAGCAATCTTTGCCAGACCATGTCAAAGTTAAACTCCTCGATGCTCCAATGGAGAAACAAAATTTATTTGGCTCCCCTGCTCAGGAGATTCTAAAAAAGGTTGAAGAAAAAGCAAAATCTGTGCAAACAGTTAAAGAATTCCTGCAAGTTCAACCACCGAGATTCAGCAGAAACTGGCCTACAAAAAATTGGTCCTTTCCAGAGTTGGACAGAGCTCAGAGAGGGAGGAACAGGCGCTCTAGAGGCAGAGGTCAATCGAAGGTCTCCTACAGAGGCCGTCAGTGGCAGCCTGCCAACCAGAGGAGTAGTGCAACAGCTACAACAACAACCACTACTACAGGACAGACTCAATGACTTGACTCTGATTCCGCCTACCAGGGATCAACTGGAAGCACCCTTGGGCGGAAAGCTGGCTTTATTCTCAAAAAACTGGCATTATATTACAAAGGATACTTGGGCATTGCAAATAATAGACAAAGGATACAGGTTTCACTTCCACACTTTGCCAAAAAGAAGCAGAATGCCAAACCTTCCACCAAATCAGAAGGCAGAGGCTTTAAAACAAATCAGCAAGTTACTTCAGATGAAAGCTATAGAAAAGGTACCATGTTCAGAATAAGGCCAAGGATTTTACTCCAGACTATTCCTTGTACCAAGAAAAGAAAATCACTGGAGGCCTATTCTCGACTTGTCCGCACTCAACACTTATCTCATTGTGCCAAAATTCAAAATGCTGACTCTACAGCAACTTCTTCCCATGTTGGGCAAGGAGTCTTGGCTGGTTACTCTAGATCTCAAGGAGGCATACCTGCACGTCCCTATCCAACCAAGTTGCAGAAGACACCTCAGATTTCTTGCAGGATCAGAGCATTATCAATTCTCAGCATTGCCCTTTGGCTTATCTACTGCGCCCAGAGTATTCACGAAATGCCTGGCATCAGTAGTTGCACATTGCAGACTACAGGGAATTCAAATTTATCCATACCTGGACGACTGCCTAATACAAGCGGACAACAAGAACAAATTGCTGAAGGACTTGGCCTATACCATACACCTGTTACAGGCCTTGGGATACACAGTCAACATCCAAAAGTCAAGACTAGTACCATCCCAAAGGATCACCTTTTTGGGTGCAGATCTGGACACAAGCACTCAAATGGCCTTTCTCACAGAAGAAAAGCAAAAACAACTTCCAGATTACTTCATGATTTTGACAAGATTAACTCAGCTTACTGCAAGGAAAATCCTGCAGGCCCTGGGTTACATTGCATCCTGCATAATTCTAATCCCACATGCCAGACTGCATATGAGGAAATTACAATGGTACCTAAGGAGTGTATGGTCTCAACACAGTCACAGTTTAGAAACCATGATACCAATCATTCCATGCCTTCAAAAGGAATTCCTGTGGTGGGCTCAGGCCTGCCAGTCCAACAGAGGGTTGCCTTTCAACAAACCAAAAGCAAGGCAGACCATCACCACAGACGCCTCGGACCGAGGATGGGGAGCACACATGGAGGACAAATGCATCCAAGGCCTATGGCCTCAAGGGCAGCTAAGCATGCACATAAACCAAAAGGAAATGTTGGTAGTGAGACATGCAATCGAGGCATTCAAGCCCTTCCTCCAACAAGGACAACTGTTAATAAGGACAGACAACACCACGGTCATGTGGTACATAAACAAATAGGGTGGCACGCATTCTTACCCGCTATGCCGGATGGCTATGAATCTGTGGGATCTATGCCTGAATCTCAATATCCAACTACAGGCCCAATTCGTGCCAGGGAAAGAAAATGCACTGGCGGACAACCTAAGCAGAACTACCATGGATGCACACGAATGGATGCTGCACCCAGACATCTTCAAGCTCATAACAAAGACATGGGGAATGCCGGAGATAGATCTGTTCGCCTCCCCACTCAACCATCAACTGAAGACATATTCTGCTCAAGGACATACCACCCACAAGCTTGGAGGGTGGACTCTCTCTCTTTCAGCTGGAAAGCCCTAACAGTATATGCCTTCCCACCTCTCCCATTGATGCACAAGGTTCTACTGAAAATCAGGGTGGAACAGCCAAAAGTGATACTAATAGCTCCGGACTGGCCAAGACAACACTGGTATCCACTATTGAGAAGCATGTCTCAGACAAAATCATAGTCTCTCCTCCTATGGCCTCTTCTTCTAACGCAGAACAATTTCAAGACCCTACATCCCAACTTGAACACATTGCAGCTAACTGCCTGGAAAATTCCTTAAATCCCAATCAGACTGTTTTATCTCAGAGGGTGAAGGACATTATCCTGGAAGCTCGCAGGCCTTCCACAAGGAAGACATACTCAGCTAAATGGAAGAGATTTCTCATTTGGAGCACATCAAAGGGCACAGATGTCACAGTGGCAAACTTAGCACATATCCTAGAATATTTAGCAGAATTGTTCCACAACGGCCTATCCTATTCTTCCATTAAGATTCATGCTTCAGCAATTTCAGCAGAATACAATGTGGATCCACCAATCTTCTCACACCCTCTCCTCAGACAATTTCTGAGAGGGATCCAAAATGTTAAACCTCCAATAAGACCCCCTCTACCTGCCTGGGATCTCAACTTTGTGCTGGAAAAACTGACACTACCTCCTTTTGAGCCAGCAGCATCAGCGGATCTGCAGTTTCTATCTTGGAAAACTGCATTCCTTCTGGCAATCACTTCAGCAAGAAGAGTATCTGAGTTACAAGCATTGATGGCAGCGCAGCCTTTTCTTTTCCATCAGGACAGGGTGTCACTAAGAACCAATCCTACTTTTATGCCAAAGGTGGTATCTAGGGTATCCTTGAACCAAGCTATTCACTTGCCTAAGTTCTTCCCTAATCCACAGAACAAAGGGGAAAAACTTTTGCACACCCTGGATATACACAGACAACTACGCTACTATTTGGACAGAACATAAACTAGCAGAAAAACTGACCAACTTTTTGTAGCATATGCAACTGGGGTGCAAGGAAGAGCAATTTCCAAGCAGACAATTTCAAAATGGATAGGAAATTGCATTCGCTTTTGCTACTCATTTCATGGAAAGACAGTTCCTGAAAATATCAGGCCTCACTCCACAAGGGCCACGGCCACCACTACAGCCTTCCTAAGGGGGGTGGCTACCAAGGACATTTTAGAAGCTGCTACTTGGACCTCCGTGCATACATTTGCCAAGCATTACAATCTACCTTTATACTCTAGATTCAGAGCAGGTTTTGCAACTGCAGTCCTGCAGGGGATCTTAACTACACCATCCTTTTCTTAGTACCTCCACTCCCAGATTGGCTATGGTATTCTACCCATATGTTATGACTGCAGATGCATCCTTGAAGGACATAGTACAGTTTTGTACCTACCATAAATGTAGATGTTCGATAGGTATGCATCTACAGTCAGGATTACCCTCCCTCCTTCCCCTATTGGGTATTCCTAGGGTGCTTACCCCTCTTTTAGCTAGCTGGGGGAATCTATTATGGTGTATTTGTTTGTTTATTTATGTATATAATTTGCAAATGTTTGGAACTTTTCAGCATTTATCCAAATTTAGCCTTCCTAGAGGGCACCTGGCATCTGGGGCAAGAAAAACTGAGGAAAATGGCATTGGCTGATGCTTTTATACCCCAGACGCTCTGACGTCGGGGAAAGTGCGACATCAGCCGAGGCCAGACCCAGACTTTGGAATCCGGCCGACCGAAGGGCTGCCTGAGGCAGGACAACCCATATGTTATGACTGCAGATGCATACCTATCGGACATCTACATTTATGGTAGGTACAAAACTGTACTTTATCCATGGCCTTGTGGAACACGGCCTTGGAAATGCAAGTCCATCTGCAAGCTCAATTCCTGCCAGGCAAACAAAACTCACTGGCAGACGACTTAACAAGAAATCTCCTAGACCCACACAAGTGGCAGTTAAAGCCCAGCACCTTCAACCTTCTGATTCAGAAATGGGAGACCCTAGAGGTGGATCTCTTTGCCTCCCCCTGCAACCACCAGCTCAGCAAATTCTGCACCAGGAACCCCCACAGCAGGGCCTGAAAAGTGGATGCCCTATATTTTCAGTGGGTAAATCTCTCAATCTATGCCTTTCCTCCTCTGCCCCTTCTCCTAAGAGTATTACTCAAAATATGACAGGACAGACCAAGGACAATTCTGATTGCCCCGGACTGGCCACACCAGCACAGGTACCCACCCCCGTGCAGCCTGAAACCAGTGCCACCATGGCACCTACAACAGAACACAACCCTGCTCTCTCAGCAGGAGGGACATATTTTGCATCCGCACCTGCAAACCCTAAATCTTACAGCCTGGCTTATTCCTTGAATTCTCCCCCAACATCCCTAAGCAAGCAGGTACTGTACGTCATTCTTGAAGCAAAAAGACCCAGTACAAGGAAATCCTATGCTGATAAGTGGAAAAGGTACTGCTTCTGGATTCAAGCCAAAAGAGAGGACACAACTCTGCCCTCCCTGCCTCTAATCCTGGATTACTTGACGTATCTACTCCACAAAGGCCTGTCTTTCTCATCCATTAAAATACATGCCTCAGCCATTTCGGCTCATTACTTCACTGAGCCACCTCTCTTCTCGCACCCTCTTATCAAACAATTACTCAGAGGGGCAAACAACTTAAGGCCGCCAAGGAGAGCACCCACCCCTGCTTGGGACCTTAACTTTATACTGGAAAAGCTCAACCCTCCTCCCGTGAACCTGCAGCATCAGCAGAGTTAAAATTTCTCTCTTGGAAAACAGCCTTACATCACTTCAGCTAGAAGAGTGTCTGAGCTACATGCACTTATGGCTGTGGAACCCTTTATTATTTTCCATGCTGACAGGGTTTCTCTCATGACTAACACTTCCTTTAAGCCTAAAGTGGTGTCTAGTGTGGCTCTCAACCAATCCATCCATTTGCCAATCTTCTTCCCTAATCCTCAAAACAAAGGGGAAAGGGTCCTGCACTCCTTGGACGTGCACAGACAGCTTAGATTCTATCTTGATAGGACTAAGCCTTTCGGAAAATCTGACCAGTTACTAGTCAGCTTTGCAACGGGGGCAGAGGGCAAGGCCATTTCAAAACAGTCTCCAAATGGATAGCAGACTGCATCCATTTCTGCTACAAGCACCATGGGAAACCAACCCCTCAAGGGGCACCTGACATCTGGGGCAAGAAAAACTGAAGAAAATGGTGTTGGCTGCATCTTTTATACCCCTGGCACACTGATGTCAGGGAAGAGGTGACAGCAACCGACGCCGGACCTAGACTTTGGAATTCAGGCAGACTGAGGGTAGCCTGCCAGCAGGATAACCCAAGTGTAATGACTGCAGCAGTGACTCTACTCGAACATCTACATTTATGGTAAGTGTACACAACTGTACTTTCTATGCACTGCCCTTTGGCTTGTCTACTGTGCCCAGGGTATTCACAAAATGCCTGGCTCCAGTAATTGCATTTTGCAGGCAAAGTAATATTCAGATATATCCATACCTGGACGATTGTCTAATTCAGGCAGAAAACCAGGCCATTCTTCTAAAACATCTGCCATCTGTAAAAAAGAGTTCTAACCTGTCTAGGGTACACCATAAACGAAAAGAATTCTCAACTGGTACCCTCTCAAAAGATTACATTCCTGGGTGCAAGCTTGAATACAACTGCCCAGATGGCTTTCCTTACACCAGAAAAGCAAATTCATTTGGTGAGTTGCTTCAAACAGGTGGCCACAAAAACCCTGCTATCTGCAAGGCAAATACTGGAAGCCTTGGGTTTCATGGCCTCCTGCATTCTTCTAATTCCATATGCAAGACTGCATATCAGGAAACTTCAGTGGTACTTAAAAAGTTTGTGGAGTCAACATTGTCACAGCCTGGAAACGATGATTCCTATCATACCTTGCCTGCGTCTAAAGTTCCTATGGTGGGCAGAGGCCTGCCACCAAAACAAGGGACTGCCATTCACACCACCCCCTGCCGCCCAAACCCTAACTACAGATGCATCAGACTATGCATGCGGGGCTCATCTGGCAGGGAAGTGCAATCAGGGCAAATGGAGTCCAAATTAAATGCACCTTCGTATCAATCGAAAAGAAATGCTAGCTGTACAGAATGCACTGACAGCCTTCAAGGACTACCTTCATCCAGGACAATTACTGATAAAGACAGACAACACCACGGTTATGTGGTACATAGACATACAGGGGGGTACCCATTCCTGCCCCCTCTGCAGACTAGCCATGGCATTGTGGAACATGGCCTTGAGCTACCAAGTACAACTACAAGCTCAATTCCTAACAGGAAAGCAGAATGTTCTGGCAGACGAACTACGCAGAAATTTCATGGACTCTCAAGAATGGAAAATGGAACCATGGATTTTCGACATGTTGGCATGCAAATGGGGGTGCCCAGACATAGATCTTTTTGCCTCACCCCAAAACTACCACTTGGACAAATTTTGCACAAGAACTCATCACAAAAAAGCTTGGAAAGTGGATGCTCTGTCCTTAGCTGGAAGTCTCTGCCTTTGCTCTCCAAAGTTGTACTAAAAGTCAAACAGGACAAACCAAAAATTATTTTGATTGCTCCAGACTGGCCTCTCCAACACTGGTACCCACTCATGCACAGTGTGTCACACATTCCTCTGTGGCACCTGCCTCAGACACCTTCCTTATTGTCTCAGCAGGAGAACCAAATACTGCACCCTCAGCTCCAAACATTGAACCTTGCAGCTTGGCTGATCACTTAAATTCACCCTTAGCATCCCTCAGCAAACCTGTGATGGATGTCATTTTGGAGGCGAGAAGACCTAGTACTAGAAAATCTTGTGCTGGCAAATGGAAAATATTCTGTGCCTGGAATCTATCTCAAGGGATGAGCACAGCAGTGCCCAATTTACCTCAGATTTTTCAATATTTAACAGAGAAGCTTCACAAAGGCGTGTCTTTTTCTTCCATAAAAAATCCATGCCTCCGCCATTTCTGCTCATTACAACACATACCCCCCCCCCTTCTGTCATCCTCTTTTAAAGCAATATCTCAGAGGGCCCAAAAACGTGAGACCACCCAGGAGAGCTCCAACCCCTGCCTGGGACCTTAACTTTGTATTGGAGAAACTCTCTCTACCTCCTTTCGAGCCAGCTGCAACTGCAGACTTAAAATTTCTTTCCTGGAAAACAGCCTTCCTTTTAGCAATCACTTTAGCTAGAAAGATATCTGAATTACAGGCCCTTATGGCAGTGGAGCCTTTCATCATCCTTCATGCGGACAGGGTGTCACTCAGGATCAATCCATCATTCATGCCCAAGGTGGTATCCAGTGTGGCTCTTAATCAGTCCATTCATTTGCCAACTTTCTTTCCCAATCCACAGAACAAGGGAGAGCGGATTCTGTATTCATTGGATGTACACGGACAACTTAGATTCTACTTGGACAGGACTAAATCTCGAAGAAAATCTGAACAACTGCTGGTAGCATTTGCTGCAGGGGCAGAGGGGAAGGCTATTTCAAAGCAAACCATTTCTAAATGGATAAGCCATTGTATTAATTTCTGTTATAAGCACCATGGAAAACCTATCTCACAGGGGATTAGGTCTAATTCCACCAGGGCTGCTTCTATTTCAGCAGCCTTTCTTAGAGGTGTTCCTACCAGGGATATTCTAGAAGCTACTACCTGGAGTTCAGTTCATACTTTCACCAAGCATTATCACTTACCACTTTTCTCTAAATCCAGAGCTGGCTTTGCCACTGCTGTTTTGCAGGGCCTTATAGCTGATCCTGATGCTGTATAAATCCATCCTCCCAACCTTAGCCATGGGAATCTACCCAAATGTAATGACTGTAACAGTGAAATACGATGAACATAGTACAGTTGTGTACGCTTATAGTAAATGTAGATGTTCGAGTGTATTTACCGTTCATTACTGGTTACCCTCTTTCCACCCCCCTGTTTTTCTTTTACTATACCTCTTCTTTCTGTTACTATGCTTAAAAGCCTTTTTGGTGTATTTGCTTTTGTTTGGAGGTATATTTTTGTGTTTCTAATTATATATACATACATATATATATATATATATATATATATTTTGCCTGACATCTGCGGCAAGCAAAACTGATGTAATGGCTTCGGCTGCATCTTTTATACCCCTGATGTCATGGAAGAAGGGACAGCAACCGATGCAGGACCCAAGACTTGGTTAATCAGGCCGACTGAGGGCAACCTGCCAGCAGATTACCCAAATGTAATGACTGCAACAGTGAATACACTCGAACATCTACATTTATTGTAAGTGTACACAACTGTACTTTTCTGGCCCAGAAATTAGTTTATTGGCTGTTTGGGAAGCTTTTCTATCTCTTTCAACCTTCTGATTTAAAACCCTGTGTTTGCGCTTGTTTCCTGCCTTTCCTGTTACTAGTCTAGTCCAGGTACAGATTTGCTGTATCCAGGACTCTTTGTAAGCTTCTGAGCCCCCCAAGCCTTTCTGTGTTGGAAGGAAGCCTTCTAGCTTATCAGTGAGAGTGGTAAGTATCAGGTAGCCTATCTATCACAAGAGGAGTGGTCCCTGGCCCATAAATTGTAGCTATTGGCTGTTTGAGCAGTTTTTCCCAACTCTTTCAACTTTCTGGTTTGAAAGCCACATTTGTGCCTGTTTCCCGCCTTTCCTATAACTAGCCTAGTCCGGTTACAGAGCTGGTGTATCCAGGATTGTTAGTAAGCTTCTGAGCCCCCAAGCCTTTCTGTGTTGGAGGGAAGCCTTCTAGCTTATTAGTGGGAGTGGTAAGCACTAGGTAGTTTGTCCTCCACGGGAAGAATGAGTTTTGGCCCAGACATTGTAGTTTATTTGACCGTTTGGGCAGTTTACCATCTCTTTCAACTTGTGGCTTAAAAGCTTACGTTTGTACTTGTTCCCCACCTTTCCTGTAACTAGTCTAGTCCAGGTACAGATTTGCTGTATTCCAGGACTCTTTGTAAGCTTCTGAGCCCCCCCAAGCCTTTCTATGTTGGAGGGAAGCCTTCTAGCTCATGTACCACAAGAGGAGTGGTTCCTGGCCCAGATATTGTAGCTATTGGCAGTTTTTTTTCCATATCTTTCAATGTTCTGGTTTAAAAGCTGCACTTGCGCTTGTTTCCCACCTTTTTCTGTAACTAGCCTAGTCCAGATACAGCGTTTCTGTATCCAGGACCGTTGGTAAGCTTCTGAGCCCCGCAAGCCTTTCTGTGTTGGAGGAAAGCCTTCTAGTTTATCATTGGGAGTGGTAAGCACTAGGTAGCCTGTCTACCATGAGAGGAGAGGTTCTTGGCCCAGAAATTGTAGTTTATTGACCATTTGGACAGTTTGTCCATCTCTTTCAACTTTCTGGTTTAAAAGACCACATCTGCGTTCGTTTCCCATCTTTCCTGTAACTAACCTACTGGGTAGCACTAGAAAGCCTTAAACTGATCCAAGCCTTCTAGCTTAGAAGAGAGACTTTGGAGTGATTAAGTATCAGTTTTCTTTACTTTCTTGCTGTACTTAACTGTTTTCCGCCTAAACATAGATTTTCCAGCATTTATTGTGATTTAAAAGTTTATTTTTTTCACATATTGTACTTATTTGACTGCCTGAACTTTTAAAAAGTTTTTTGTTTAAATAATTTCTTTACCTGTTGTAGGCTACACACTAAAGTGCGATAGCCTTTTCTGATCGTTTGTAGATGTTTAAAGCTGCTTTAAGTGTATTTTTTACTGTTTTTGCCTTATCTTTTCAAAAAAACAAAAAACAAAAAAAGCAAAAAAACCTAGTTTCCCGCCTTTCTAAGCTAGTATAGTCCAGTTTTCAGGCTACTGCTGAATTCAGGGCTGTGATACTAGTTTGAGTTGCCCATACCTTACTTGGATAGAAGGAAGTTTCTCCGTTCACCTGTGAAAGAAGGGAGCTTTGACCAACCTATCTGTCCCTGGAGGGGTGGTTCCAGCCCAGAAGTTAGTAGTTTATTGGCCATTTTGGGTTAATTTCCATCTCTTTCATTTCCCTACAATAAAAACCGCGATTGCACGGTTTTGTGCACTGAGCAGTGCTGGTTAGCTCCGGTTAAATTATTCCCGGCTCCACTAAGTCTCCTCTTCAGTTTTTCCCTTGAAACTAGTCTAACTCTTAACCTAAGCACTCAGAAAGCATCTTACAGCCCAGCACTTGCTCAGACCTAATAGCAAGCACTAATATACCCTGACACCGATTGCCCAGCAGGGCAAGGCTCTTTATTCACCCCTCACCAACCAAGCAACTAAGCAGCTCTCCCTACTATTCAGTCATGACCAAAGGGCAAATTCAGGTGTACTCTCCAGTCCAGCTGGTGAATCTGGGTATCCTGAGGCAATGTTACAACTGCCTCATATACACAGACAACCCTCTCTTCCTACCACAAAACACTAACATATGCAAGAGATGCAATTATACAGCCAAACTGGAAGCTAAGCTGTCTCCACCCAAGACTGGAACAAACAGTCAAGAGGAGCAGGTTAACACTTGCACCACAACTCCAGCCGTAGACAGACCTACTAAAACAGCACTGGCATAAAATGCACATAAATACACAAAATCATACCCGGAGGCTCCAAATAAAAACCTGCAAAAGCATCGGGGACCTCCAAAGCAGACACCCAAACAACCTGCACTTCCTGTCACAAACCAGACAACACACAAAACACAAAAATCAGTGTGCCGCACAATTACAGCCTTTAAGGTGAAATAACATACCTAACACACTAGTAATAGGTGACTCTATAGTCAGGCACACTGACGTCCCACTCAAGCTGGACAAGCAGAAGGTTACTGTTAGCTGCCTGTCGGGAGCCAGAATCCGCCACATAACACAAGCATTCAGGTCACTCCAGAACAAGTACAAATATGACTCTGTCATTGTTCATGTTAGTGTGAATGACCCGAGACGTACCTCCCTGGACTACATGAAAAGAGACATGGAAGAGCTCTCTGATCATGTAACGCAGGCTGGTATGACCCTGACCCTGAGTAGCATCCTGCCCTCACCAAGAATGATACCTCAGTATAAAGACAAAATGATCAATTTCAACAATTGGCTAAGCTTCTGGTGTCATTCAAAGGGGATCCAGTGTCTGTCAGCCTGGGATGACATGCTCGACAAGCTGCATTGCTTCGCAAGAGACTGCTTGCACCTGTCACCCTTAGGCTTTCAAATACTGGCCAAGGCTCTTCCTGCCCCCATAGTGCCTTTTTTAGGCAAGGCTCAGAAGTCAAACCCACCCTCTGTAAACAGCACAATTAGAAAAAACCTGAGGGTTATGCTACTCAACGCCAGGAGTTTAAATCTCAAAATGCACCCGCTCGAAGCACTCCTCAGTATGGAGAACGTCGACATCTGTGCAGTAACTGAAACCTGGTTCATGGCACCAGAGAGCACCCCAGCACTACCGGGCTACAACTCATACCACACGTTTCAGCCACAGAACACGGACTGAAACACAAAAGGAGGGGGGTTGTATCCATATTCATCAAGGATACCTACACATCCAGGTTAGTGGGCGCAGCATGATACCTCTGAGATCATCCATGTGCAACCAACATCGGACAAATCTGCAATGCAAATTGTGGCCTGCTTCATATCACCCTTCATGACCCAGGACCACCATTCCACCTTTCTGGAGACACTGGAAAACATGAAGGTCCTACCGAACACCCTGATATTGGGCGACTTCAATTACCCTACCATTCACTGGGAAAACTACTCGAGTACAAATTCCCAGGCCCAGCGCTTCCTGGAATTCATCAATTCAAATGTCCTGGATCAGCTGGTAAACTCCCCTACCAGAGGTGAAAACATATTGGACCTGATCATCACCAACATGGGCGACAGGTGTTCCACACCGGAGGTCAACCCGTCACTGGCTAGATCAGACCATAAACTAATCACGCTAGATGTCCACACCCCACCACCATCCCCAACTAAGGAAACCACAGTAAAAAACTTTTGTAAAGCAAACTTCACCTTACGTAAGACAGAGGTGGTAAGTCTCACAGCCCCCACGCTAAAGGATAATGCTGCCCAAGATGCAGAAACCTTTACAAATGCAGTCTGTGAGCACCTACAAGGATGCATGGATCGTGTCATCCTTAGCAAAACCAAGACTCACCCTCTAAGAGAAGGAAACCAGTGTAGTGGACCCCTGCAATAAACAGGTTATACAATAGAAGGGAGGAAACTAGTTAAGCAAATCCCAAGAAGGAAAGCCATCCCTGATCAGTATCAGTAAGAAACTAAGGTCCCTCATGAAATCATCCAAGGCTAACTTCGAAAGAAAAATAGCCAAGGATTCAAAAGATAACCACAAAGCGTTATTTAGCTATGTTAAGAATCTGAGTGGCAACTCGCAGATATGCACTGAACTAGTGCAAAATAGCACAAAATATACTGAACCTACTGATATTGCCAGCATCCTGGCAGCTAGATTCAGTGCAAACTTCACCCCCCTCTCACCTCCAAAAGGGCCCACAACAATATCAAAAGATAACTACAAAGCCTTCTTTAGCTATGTTAAGAATCTAAGTGGCAGCTGATAGATATGCACTGAACTAGTGCAGAATAGCACAAAATATACTGAACCTACTGATATTGCCAACATCCTGGCAGATAGATTTAGTGCAAACTTCTCCCCCCTCTCACCTCCAAAAGGGCCCACAACAATACCGGAAAAGTGTAGTGTCCCAAAAATCACAGATGCGCAGGTGAAAACAGCCCTTTCAAAAGCCAAAAACACAGCGTCAATGGGACCAGATGGTGTCCCAGGCTGCGTCTTCCGCAAACTAACCCCCCACCTAAACACGCTGTTCAACCTCAGCCTCTCCACAGGCTATGTGCCCATAGAATGGCGCACAGCAATGGTTATTCCTCTCCACAAAGGAGGGGCCACAACTGACCCTGGTAACTATTGCCCCATAAGCCTGACTAGCCTGGTCTGCAAGGCTATGGAGCGTATCATCATGGAACTCATTAACAAAGACATTGGGAACCTCCAAACAGTTGATCCGAACCAGTTCGGCTTTGTTAAGGGCAGATCATGCTTACTAAACCTGGTTGACTTCTTTGAGACGGTCACTAAGGCCATAGGCGAGGGAAAGGTGGTTCACACAGCCTAACTTGACCTCGCCAAGGCTTTCGACACCATTCCCCACTTTGGTATTACAGAAAAACTTACCAGCCTGAATATAAACCCCTACATCACGAGATGGGTTGCCAACTGGCTTACAGACAGAACTCACACGGTAAGAATAGCGGGCTCCAGGCCCAACTCTAAACCAGTCACCAGTGGTGTCCCGCAAGGCTCGGTCCTGGGACCCCTACTGTTCGGCATATACTTCTCAGAAGTACAGGGAAACACAGGAGGACTATGGCTAACCAAGTTCGCCCATGACTGCAAACTGGGAGCCATAATTGACTCTCCGGCTGACATGGACATCCTCCAAAAGGGCCTTACTGAGACGGACACCTGGTGTCAAAGTCATGGCCTCAAGCTAAATGCCAAAAAATGCATAGTCATCCCGTTTGGGAAAAACAAGACACCTACGAATTACCACACAGGTGGCAGCCCCCTTAATACAGAAGAGGTAATAAGAGATCTGGGGACCCAGGTAGATAGTAATCTCTCCTTTGACAATCATATTGCCAAAGAAGTTAGGAAATCCTTCTATGTGGCCCATCTAATTACTAAAGGGTTTGCATCTAGAAATAGAGGTTATAGTGCCCCTCGACTCGTCACTCATTAGACCCATCATAGAGTACAATGCCCCATTTGGGACGTACCTCACAAGACACTTCCAATAGCTGGAAAGACCACAAAAGTACCTCACCAAGAGGATTACTGGTCTCAAACATAAGTCCTGTGCAGCCCGACTGAAAAAACTCCGGCTGTACTCAGTGGCATATCGCTTACTCAGAGGTGATCTCTGCCTGACTTACAAAGCCATGTTCAAGTCAGAATTGATGGACATTCTCCATCTAAAGAAATCCAAGTCACTGCGAGCCACGCGCTCTAGTCAGCTAAACCTCGCCACAACAATAAATAGAACATGCTGGAGGGATAGATTCCTGTCACAGAGACTCCCCATGCTTTGGAACAAAATTCCAAATTACATCAGGCAGAGCCCCTCACTAACACTCTTCAAGAGAAACCTTGACGTGTGGATGGGTAACAGAAAATACACCCCTGGGATCACTTCATTGGCTCTGCTTGACTGAGGATCAGTTAATTAATCAGTGGGGTGGCAAAAGCCGACACACACTGGCTAGGCTTATAAATGCCCTTGAACAGATAGCCTAGTACCTATCTATGAACCAAAGAAGCAGCAACTGGGGTCTCTGTTCATGCTTTTACAAAATGCTGTATACTTGAATTCCTTTTCCAGGTCTGGAATTAGCTTTTCTAGGATAATTTTCCAGGGTCTTCTGGATACATAAATATCCTCCTCCATATTTTTCTAACCTATGTTAGCATATCCAAATAGCTTGGGTTACTGCAACAGTTATCCAATGTCAAACATAGTACAGCTGTGAAGTGGAACTTACAGTAACAATAGATGTTCTAATTGACCACTGTTCCAGTAACACACCCCTCTCACCATCCCTCTTCTTCTGCTTTATCTGTTTTTGCCAGAGTAGGAATATATATATCTACTTTGTGTGAATATTTTTGTGTATGTTTGTGTTTTATTATTCTTTCTTAGTACTTGCTTCTAAGGTTCTGATCTCGTTTCATGAGGTAAGAAAGTTCTGAAGCTTGTTAGTGCTCTAGCTGTCTTTGTTTTATATGGAACTGTGATTGAACTCCTGGAAGGTGCCCTCAAGCTTTGAAAATCTGGCCAGTTGATCATATCCTTGGCAGGATATAACCAAAATAACTTGGGCTACTATAACAGTGTTCAGTCAGAACATCTATTTTTATGTTAAGTTCCACTTGCACAGCTGTACTTTCCCCTTTACTCATATCTTTTCAGACCCATTATTGAGTATAATGCTCTTTTTGGCGTGTATTGTTTAAACATATTATTCAACTTGAGAGACCTCAGAGGTTCCTAACAACTAGGAATTTTGCGGACACCGAACTTTTTTTTTATCAGGATATACTTGAAGTCCGATCTCTGTACTCCGTTTCTTATAGATTTTTCTATGGGGGTCTGTGCATTGCCTTTGGAGCCATGAAAGACGCAACAATTCATTCACAAAACAAATTGTTCCTCAAATACCAGATTAAAGAAACTAAACCTTCATAAACAAGTAAATAAGAGATCATGATAGCTTCATATCCCCCACCTCTGGAGCAAATGTCCACTACATGTCAAGCAGAGTAGCAGCCTTGCCACCTTCACTGTGTAAACTAAGATGATTGGGAGGGTGGCCTCAAATTCTCCCATGTTCTGTCTTATATTGCCATTCTTGAGGCTGGAGGGAACTTCTGATTATAGGTTATTGACTAGGCTTTTAATTTGCAGGCTGATTCCCTAGTACTTAACCTAAGAATTTAACCCACTGTACTCCCCATTTGTGGAATAGGCTGCCCTTAAATCTCAGAGTGCTTCCCTAGCAACCTTTAAAACCATTCTGGTTGACTGTATTTGTGACTTTTTGTTTTACTTGGAATATGTGAAGAAAATCTACCACGGACATTGGCTGAGTTTTTCAGTGATCTTGGTCTTAAATGTATTAAGAAACCCGTGAACCTGTAATAATGCTGTGAGCAAACACTATAAATAAGGTTAGAAAATGTTTTATTTCTAGAATTAATTTCAAAAGCATTATAGTGGAAAACTTGCTCTGTAGAGCATAGCATATTACACACCTGAGTAGACTGGCTTCAAACCTAGAATTTTCACAAAGCAGTCAACTGCATAATCATGTTTGAGTAATATGTAAATGTATATGATCAAGTCTGAGTTAGGCTGTACAACTTCAGTGACTACTTTGTGTCAGTAATTTAATCTCTATAATGTATAGCTTTGCTGTTAAGTGCACTGTTTAGTCTATTAGTTATACTGCATATACTGCAGTTAACCTAGAACTTGTATCTTCTGGTTCCACTGTTCTAAAGGTTTAAGGATTACTATCTTAATGTTTAAATCATCTTGAATTGCATACTTTACACTTCAAGTACATATCTTGTTTACTGCATGGGCTGTATTGTTGATATAAAATCCATGCTGAAATTCTTTGGGACATGATCTTTACTCTGTTTTATTCAGGTTGAGAGCCATCTCTCTTCAGATGCACTAAGAATGCATAGTATTCACACTATACACTGAAGTATATTCTCCGAGTACAAGAACTGAAGTATTCATATACTTTAATGCTATACAACATGGCTATTCTTAACATTTACTTCTTACTCGCTTTGTTTTTACATTATAGCATGTGTAGCCCATAAGGTCAGATGTCATGCAGCTGCATTGTAAATGGTCTTTGCTGAATTTTTATTAAGAGCAACTCATTATCAAAAGTCAAACTCCCATTTATTGTAAATGTCTAATCCACTTGTACATTAAATATCTATTCCATACATTTTATTTATTTTGTACTGACCACAAGCTGTTAATGGGCTGTTTCTTGTAGTCCAGTTCTTGGCATCCCTCTGCCTCCATTTGCCTACTCTGTGACGTAGTGCAAGTTATTTAATCAGAGACTGCTTCCTGGCTGAGAGTGAAAAAAGAAAATGTGGACAGGTACTCTACCACAGTTAACAAATATGAACAAATAAATATACAAGTACTGTTGTCTCATTAGTCTCCCTGCATTAACAGGTTAAGCCAGTAAATTAGATTGTACATAATTAAATACCTATTGAAATGTCAGCACTCGTAATGCCGAGTGCTAACCTGCCAAAAAAAACACACACACACAAACCAAAACAGCATGAAAAGGGCAAATATCAAACTTCTTTTTTTGCTGAAGTAGAAGCCCCCCCCCCCCCATATTTATATATACACCAACATGCATTAACAGGTTAAGCCACTAATTACATGGTAAAATATTAAACTCTTATTAAAATTCAGCATTCAATGCTGAGCACTGACGTGCCGGAAAAAAATAGCACTAGAATACAGGAAAAAGAGCGACTGTCATACTATTTTGCAGGGGACAAGCTCCCACACACCTCAGAACTTTCATGTATACTAACTCCGAAATCACATACCATTGCCATTCAGTGTCAGCATTATGGGGCTTGCTAAAACAGGTACTGAATTTTCAAATAGATAACTTACATTTGCCTCCTCAGATATACAGGTCACTTTTAGGTAATCTTCTTGTCTTAACTGTACAATTTTCTTCCTGACACATTAAGTTCTATGCAGCAGAAGGATTCAGTAGGTCTGCTCGATCCCCTGCCAAACATGACAGACCCACATCTTTTAAGAGGCTTCTGCTGTGTACAAACTCTTTGGACATTTTTTCTTTTGCATACAATACACTTTAGGAATACTTGAAGCTGACTGATGTGCCTTGGGAGAATACAGCAAAATGCTTGTGTGACGTCCGTGCACTGGCCCAGTAATCAAGGAGTCTCAGTCCTCACCACTGACACCAGTGAGGAGAGTCCACATTGGGAGGATAACAAGTACACACACACACACACACCCACACCCCCAGTAAAGTACAATTTCCCGTAAGAGCACACAGAGATCACATTCAGTCTGGGGCTGGTTTCTCTCTGCAGATCCCCAGTAAGACCACCCACTAGCATAGCTATTAGGGTACAGATATCAACCGAGTGGTCAAGCCAAAACTGGGGCAAAGTGGCAACTGCCTCATGTACACAGACAATCCTCTCCTCCTACCACCCAACACTACAACCTGCGAGAGATGCACTTACATAGCCAAACTGGAAGCAAAGCTTTCTCTGGCCAAGAATTCTGCTAGACAGTCAAGAGGAGAAGGTTAACACCTGCACTACACCTCAAGCAAACTCATAGCCCTTCAAAACCCACACCATCAACACCCACACATAGCAACACTAAACCCACATATGTGGAGGCCGCTAACATTAACCTGCCCAAGTAACAAGGACCTTCAAAGCTGAAACGCAAACAAACACCAGTCGCAACCAAAGTGACACACAGCTCACAACACCAGTGTGCCACCCAACAACAGCCCCTAAGGCAAGACAATGTACCCAACACTTTAGTCATAGGTGACTCTATAGTCAGGCACACTGATGTCCCACTCACCAGGCTGAACAAGGAGAAAATTACAGTCAGCTGCCTGTCGGGTGCCGGGATCCGCCACATAACGCATGCACTCAAGTTACTGCACAACAAATACAAATACGACTCTGTCATTGCCCGTGTTGGAGTGAATGACTTGAGACGTACCTCCCTCGACTACATGAAAAGAGACATGGAAGAGCTCTCGGATCATGTGGCCCAGGCAGGTATGACCCTAGCCCCGAGTAGCATCCTGCCTTCACCCAGAATGATACCACAGTATAAGGACAAAATGATTGACTTCAACAATAGGCAAAGCTTCTGGTGTCATTCAAAGGGGATCCAGTATCTGTCTGTCTGGGAAGATATTATCGACAAACCACGATGCTTTGCCAGAAATGGTCTGCACCTGTCACCCCTGGGATTCAGGTTACTGGCTAAAGCTCTTGCCACCCCTATAGTGCCTTTTTAGGCAAGGTTCAAAGGATAAAACCACCACCATAACAGATACAAGCATGCAAAATCTGAAGGTAATGCTACTCAATGCTGGAAGTCTAAACCTCAAAATGCACTCTCTCGAGGCACTCCTAAAAATGGAGAACATCAATATCTGTGCAGTAACTGAGACCTGGTTCAAGGCTCCAGAGAGCACCCCTGCAATACCAGGCTACAACTCTTACCACACTTTGCGGCCACAAAACCAAGACCGAAACACGAAAGGTGGAGGAGTGTCCATATTCACCAAGGATATTCACACCTCTAGGCTAGTTGCCCAACACAATACATCTGAAATTCTCCAGGTGCAACTAACACTAGGTAAGACTGCAATCCAAATTGTAGCTTGCTACAGATCCCCCACCATGCCCCAAGATTCTCACTACACCTTTCTAAACATACTAGGAAATATTAAGATACAACCAAACATCCTAATACTGGATGATTTCAACTACCCTGCCATTAACTGGGAAAACTACTCTGGTACCAACTTCTTTTCCCAACGGTTCTTGGAATTCATAAATTCTAATGCCCTGGATCAACTAATCCATTGTCCCACCAGGGGCTTCAGTATCCTAGACCTGGTCATTACCAACATGAGAGATAGATGCTCCACACCAGTGGTCACCCCCTCATTGGTCAGGTCTGACCATTAGCAAATCACAAACCAACTCTTCCTGCGTGTGGGTAATGCACGGCCCCCAATGATAGCAATACAGCAAAAAACAAGATTTGAGCCAGCAAATAGTGATCAAAAAAACTGTATTATAGTTAAAGCATCACAGCAGACAAAAACACATACCGGTTTCGGCTGGTAAATTACACAGCCTTCATCAGTGTATCAAAACTCAAAGTATTTCATGCCTATTAAATATGCAAGCATACAATTCCATTGGTGGAAAATTTATAAATATTCATTAAGTCCTGGAGGGAAAAGCCCACCCAGCTTTAATGATCCACTTTTTTTCTTTCCTGTTTAAAATCTCATGCCAACCAATTTTATTTCTACGGTCACCCTGAATCACATCAATAATTGTGAATAAAAATATTGCTGATGGGTGTGACAACTGGTGTTTGTACAATGCATTCGTAAGCTTTTTCTGTTTAATATTACTATAGTGTTCTGAGATACGTAACCTTAGACACCTAGAGGTTTGTCCAATATAAAATGCACCACATTTGCATGTGGCCATATAAATGGCCCAATCACTACTACAGTTGCAAAAGATATTTATATCAAAGACCTTTGAGCAGTTACGACTTGAAAATTCCTTTGTGGTACATATATATTTGCAATTTACACAATGCCCACAAGGGAAACAACCATACAGACTGTGTCCAGAAATAGTAGTTTGTATTTTATCCCTGGCCGTCCTATCTCCAGTTTTGTAATGGTTGAAATAAGATTTCAAGTTTTTACCATTTCTGTATGAACACATACATTTGTCAGGGATAATCCTAGCAACTTCTGGATCACTCTGCAAAATATTCCAATGACGCTGTACAATATTGACAAAACCAATGGTGTTTCTTCCATAAGTTGTTGTAAGTCTAAGTGGTTTTGGTGATGTATTGGCCTTATCCTTGTCCTTATATTGAAGCAACTGACTACGCTCCATGCCTTGCACCTGACTCCTGGCATTTGCTACAACGCCTTTCTTGTACCCTCTTTGTTTGAACCTGTGTATAAGGTCCTCCGAATTTTTATTATATGTTGAATGTTGTGAGCATATCCGTTTGGTTCTAATGAATTGGGATTTCGGGATGTTATTGGCTATGTGTGGAGCATGAAAACTTGTAGCATGCAGCAATGAATTGTACTGAGGGAACTTCCTATATGTCTCACTCTCAAGTGTGCCATCAGAGAGTTTCCGTATAACAACATCCAAAAAGATCATGCTATGGGTATCATGTTGTTCTGTAAACCCTAGACCCCATTCATTGTTGTTCAAGTATTGTACAAAAGCCAACAAACTGGACTCAGTACCCCTCCACACTAGCCAGATATCATCAAGATATCGTCTCCAAATATCCATTTCTGAAAGAAAAGCATATTATGCAGGTCTATATGGTTCTACATTTAATGAGTTCTTGGTCGACATGGCTAGATATGTCCTGACTTGCAATGTTTTTTATTATAAAGACAATTGTTATTGGCAAATCAAGGGCACGGCTATGGGGGCTTCCTTTGCCCCCATATACGCTGACCTTTTTATGGCTTATGTCGAAACTAAGTTAATTTATGATTCCACAAGAAATGCTTTTCTTTCAGAAATGGATATTTGGCGACGATATTTTGATGATATCTGGCTAGTGTGGAGGGGTACTGAGTCCAGTTTGTTGGCTTTTGTACAATACTTGAACAACAATGAATGGGGTCTAGGGTTTACAGAACAACATGATACCCATAGCATGCATGATCTTTTTGGATGTTGTTATACGGAAACTCTCTGATGGCACACTTGAGAGTGAGACATATAGGAAGTTCCCTCAGTACAATTCATTGCTGCATGCTACAAGTTTTCATGCTCCACACATAGCCAATAACATCCCGAAATCCCAATTCATTAGAACCAAACGGATATGCTCACAACATTCAACATATAATAAAAATTCGGAGGACCTTATACACAGGTTCAAACAAAGAGGGTACAAGAAAGGCGTTGTAGCAAATGCCAGGAGTCAGGTGCAGGGCATGGAGCGTAGTCAGTTGCTTCAATATAAGGACAAGGATAAGGCCAATACATCACCAAAACCACTTAGACTTACAACAACTTATGGAAGAAACACCATTGGTTTTGTCAATATTGTACAGCGTCATTGGAATATTTTGCAGAGTGATCCAGAAGTTGCTAGGATTATCCCTGACAAATGTATGTGCTCATATAGAAATGGTAAAAACTTGAAATCTTATTTCAACCATTACAAAACTGGAGATAGGACGGCCAGGGATAAAATACAAACTACTATTTCTGGACACAGGTCTGTATGGTTGTTTCCCTTGTGGGCATTGTGTAAATTGCAAATATATATGTACCACAAATGAATTTTCAAGTCGTAACTGCTCAAAGGTCTTTGATATAAATATCTTTTGCAACTGTAGTAGTGATTGGGCCATTTATATGGCCACATGCAAATGTGGTGCATTTTATATTGGACAAACCTCTAGGTGTCTAAGGTTACGTATCTCAGAACACTATAGTAATATTAAACAGAAAAAGCTTACGAATGCATTGTACAAACACCAGTTGTCACACCCATCAGCAATATTTTTATTCACAATTATTGATGTGATTCAGGGTGACTGTAGAAATAAAATTGGTTGGCATGAGATTTTAAACAGGAAAGAAAAAAGAAAAAAAGTGGATCATTAAGCTGGGTGGGCTTTTCCCTCCAGGACTTAATGAATATTTATAAATTTTCCACCAATGGAATTGTATGCTTGCATATTTAATAGGCATGAAATACTTTGAGTTTTGATACACTGATGAAGGCTGTGTAATTTACCAGCTGAAACCGGTATGTGTTTTTGTCTGCTGTGATGCTTTAACTATAATACAGTTTTTTTGATCACTATTTGCTGGCTCAAATCTTGCCATTAGCAAATCACCCTTGACTTCTACATCCCAACCCCAGTAAGGAATCCTCCTTAAAAAACTTCTCCAAAGCCAACTTCATGCTACTGAATTCAGAAGTGGCAAACTTCATGACACCCATGCAGACGGGATCTGAAAGTTTGACTGCAGAATCCTACACTAAGGCACTGTAGAAGCACATCCACTCGTGCATGAATCATGCCATCCCAAATAGAACCAAAATGCTCTTCTGCTAAAAAAGGAAGCCAGTCTGGTGGTCCCCTATATAAACAAACTATACAACAGAAGGAAGAAACTGTTGCAGAAAAGAGGAAAATCCCAGGATGCAAGAAACTCCCTCACCAGCCTCATTAAGAAGCTGAGATCCCTCATAAAATCCTCAAAAGCTAGTTACAAAAATAAAAAGATTCCAAAGACAGCCACAAGGCATTGTATAGTTATGTCAAGAATCTAAATGGCAATGCTCAGATCGGCTCTGAGCTACAACAGAATGGCATTAAATGTACTGATCCCAAGGATATTGCCAATATCCTGGCAGATCGATTTAGTGCCAACTTCGCTCCCCCTCTCACCCCCTAAAGGGCCCATCTCAGTACCAAAAGATTGCCAAATTCCGGTAATCATGGCCACACAGGTAGAAACCGCCCTCTCCAAAGATAAGAATACAGCATCCATGGGACCAGATGACATCCCAGGCTGTGTGCTACATGAACTACAAAATGAACTGGCACCTCACCTAAGTGTCATGTTTAATCATAGCCTCACCTCAAGGCTTCGTGCCCAGTGAGTGGTGCACAGCTACAGTTATCCTACAGTTATCCTACTCAACAAGGGGGGATCCGCCTTTTATCCTGGGAACTACCGTGCCATCAGTCTGACAAGCCTGATCTTCAAGGGCATGGAACACATTATCATGGAACTTATCAACAAAGTCATTGGCAACCTTCAAACACTGGACCCCACCCAGTTTGGGTTTGTGAAGGGCTGATCTTGTCTCTTGAATCTGATTGACTTCTTTGAATGAGTCTCCAGAGCTGTGGACGAGGGTTAGGCGGTTCACACAGCCTATCTGGACCTCGCCAAGGCCTTCAACACCATCCCCCACTCTGGAATCATACATAAACTTACTAAGCTGGGCATAAATCCCTTCATTACTCAATAGGTTGCCAACTGGCTTACTGACAGAACCCAGACTGTAAAAGTAGCCATCTCCAAATCCAGCTCCAGACAAGTGACAACTGGAGTACCTCGGGGTTCAGTCCTGGGACCACTCTTTTATGGCATCTACTTCTCTGAAGTACAGGCCAACACTAAGGGGCTCTCACTAACAAAGTTCGCAGATGACTGCAAACTGGGAGCCATTACTGAATCCCCAAATTATGTAGATATTCTACAAAAGGGCCTTACAGAAACAGATGCCTGGTGCCAGAGCCATGGGCTCAAGCTTAATGCCAAGAAATGTATAGTTATCCCCTTTGGAAAAAAACATGTACCCATGAATTACCACATAGGTGGCAGGACACTAAACATCGAAAGTGTGATGAGAGACGTAGGGACACAGGTGGACAGTGGTCTCACTTTCGATAACCACATCACCACAACAGTCAGGAAATCCTATGTGGCATACCTCATCACTAAGGGCTTTTCATCCAGAAAAAAGGAGGTCATTGTCCCACTGTACTCATCCCTCATTAGACCCATTATAGAGTATAATGCCCCGTTTGGTATGTACCTCACAAGACATCTGCAGCAGCTGGAAATGCCACAGAAATACCTCACTAAAAGAATCACAGACCTAAAGCAGATGCCATATGCTGACCATCTAAAAAAAAATCTCCAGCTATACTTTGTGGCATATAGTCTACTCAGAGGCAATATCTGCTTAACATAGAAGACCATGTCAAACCCTGAGCTGTTGGACATGCTCCACTTAAAGAAATCCCAATCCCTCAGAGCCATACACTCCAGGGATCTAAACCTTGTCATCACAATGAACAAAACATGCTGGAGGGATAGGTTCCTGACTCAGAGACTCCCCATACTCTGGAATAGACTTCCCATGCATGTCACGCAGAGAGCCTCCTTGGCCCTCTTCAAAAGGAACCTTGATGATTGGATGGGAGATAAGAACTTCACCCCGGGGATTATGTCAGTCGCCCTGTTAGACAGGGGTACAGAGAAGTAAATATTGTGGGAAGAAATATCCAGGGAATTGTTATGGCTAGGCTTGTATAGGCCCTAAGGCTGATAGCCTAGTTCCAACTTGTGAACCTAAACCTATGAACCACCAGCACCCTGTCTGTCCAACCAGTGCTTCATGTTCCTGCCCAATTAGCTGACACACACACACTTTGAGATATGAATTGTATACAAACACACACACACTCCGAGGGAAGGTTGGCACAGGTTCTCCAGCTATGCTCACTTCTGCCCAGACTCTAAGGTAGCACCGACTGCCACCAACCACTATTATCAGCTACTATAAAGGCCCTTACCAAAGGGTGTCCAGTTGTACTGTGCAATGTTGTTATCCAATTGGTAAGTGTGACTAAGACTTGAAGACTATTTAGGTGTGGCCTATACAGTGTTACCAAATACATGCAAGTACTCTTAAGAGTTTAAATATCTGTACACACAAACCAGCCACAGTTAAAAGGTTTAAAATATTTAGTAATAAATAAGAACACAAGACACTACTCATTAATTCAACACAGTGATAATAGAGTTCAGAAATCACAGGAGAATACTTTAAAACAATGTTGTAGAACAGTCTGACATAAATGTAGAAAACGGCAAGACTAATCTGGCTGTATTTCTATCTAGCTCTAAGAGAAATACTAAGATCTAAATAACTTTACTTACAGAGCAAGGCACAGTGCTAGTGAGTTGTTAACAGATCTGAAGACAAATACAAAATGGTAAATCTTTCTGAAAATTTTAACATTTCTTTTTGTAATCTGCACCTGCCAGGAAGCCACAGCAATAAAAGACACTTTACATGTAAAACTTAGTAATTATCTCTGTCTTAGAACAATAAAAAGTATTTCCTAGCCAGGACATCCTTTCTTTGAGCTTGAGATAAAAACCTTTGCTTATCAGCTTTCTTCCAGCAGGGTGCACTGTGGTTACATTTTTGAAGCTCAGAACATACACAGTTTTCTTACATTTGTCAAGTCTGTGGATAATATTAATATTTACAAGGACATAGAATTATTTACAAAATTGTATCTAGCTAGGCTGGCGGCCTTCACAACTTGCTATAAGTGTTCTGCAAAATGGGTATCAACTAGTGACATGTCTGTTGATTTAGTGTTGCAGATAGAAAACTCCCAAGCCTCAGTGACATGATATTTAAGTATTTAATAATGAGACACCTGTTTGCAAATTTTGTCTTTGCTAAAATTTGAGTGGTGGTACTGGCCTTTTCTTCATTTATCTGTGGACCATTAAAGGTTTCAGGACTCGTACTTATTGACATGAATTTACTTTTTCTGTTGCTTTGAATATACCATTTCAAGTTTTCCAGTTGAATAACACGTAAACATCTACCAATGAGTGATCAGGGTAACAAGACTGAACTTCAAGCCACACCATCCCTCACAACAAATATGCGCACCTCAGTTTCCAGTGTCTAGTGAAGCTGTCATGAATAGTCCTCAGGACCAGCCTCAACAATGAGTATCTGAATTGGATTATGAGGTATATCTAAAACTTATACACACACGGTCCGGCATATTTACCAACCTGACTACCACAGAAAAAACTTAATATGTGGTGAAAACACAAATAATATTACCGGACAAACCCAATTCCAATATTATTCATGTCTACATACAGGACAGTTCAACAAGAATTTTCTTACAATTGAATCTTTATACATCTTAGTCTGTACCACTGCACCGGACATCAGTCCGGGAACAGGTCCCACTCTTCTACCCATTGTGACACACCCACCTGGAAGCTTACCAATTCACCAGCCGGTGGCCTAAGATCAGACTAGGTGGATGAGAAAGTAGATAAACACTTGCTATTGTAAACCAAAGCCATTCTGTTTTCTTTGCACATCGCGTTATCAACTGACACTTTTACTTTATGTTCTATAGACATTGGGGTTAGACTAGGTTTCATAGGTTAAACTACAATCACTCCATATTCTCCCCCCTGAAACCCTTATACCAGCCCCACCTGAATCATTTCTTGTATTCACTGTTCTCTAATAGAGTTTCCTGTTCTACCTTGGACCAACATTTTACAATGTTCCCTATGAAGAGGACATTTCTCTTACCTACAAGCAACCATAGCAGTCTCATGTCCCTTCAGTGTTAATACCAGACTTTAGTTTAAATAAATCCATAAACACTATGTAATATAACAAGTATGAAATATGTTAAGTCAAATGCTAAAAGTTATTGTCAAGTTAATTCTGCATTTGAAATACAGCTCTAATAACGGACTGCTATTTTTAGCCATTCTTTGTGCTGTAGTTCTGTTTTTATATGTGCTTTTACTATATATATGGCAAATAAATACCCAAACCTTCATAACAATGACACCATCAGTATAATGAAAAATCAAAGTGCAACTTAAGATGTGCAGCATTTAGGCATTAGTTTGCCAAATATAGCACAAAATGTATTAAAGAACTGCAGAAACATTAAAATATTTCTTGCTCTTGCCGTTAAATGAAAATTACTTGATTTCTGCTCACTTAATGGCAAATGGATTGTGTGTGTCATTCCTTTACACATATCTCATTACACTAAGCATCTCCTTAATTTTGTAGTAAAGTGGGAGGAAAAAAAAACGATGGCAATTTAAGAAACTCCCAGAAAGTAAACATAAGTGGTTCCCCTTCTCTGGATGTAATTAGAAAATAATTTTTGAAGCTGGAGGTTATAATTGCAACCAGGACACTAGCCTTCTAGATTATATAAAATCGCCATCACTGCAGAGTCTTGGGTGCTGCTGTCTCCTTAAAATGTTCTGCATATGAAATCTGGCACTCTCTAACACTAATAAATATCAGTGATAGTTTGACCTGCCAAGAGTAGATACAGAAGATGGAGTGATGTAGACCATTACCTTGCCTCATTCAGTGCTTCTCCTTCCGTCGTACCCAATGTCCGAGAACTTGCATGTTAAAACATACAATGCAGTATCATTTAACTAAGTTAATGGTCTTTCTCAAAGCTGTTAAGCAATCGTCTCATGCCTGAAAATATCTCCTCTTTGCAGCTGTACCTTAACATCCATACATTGCTGTCAGTTGTAAAATATTCTCTTTTTTTCAAATTAACAGTCTACCTCTCAGTCCATCAAGAACATATTCAACTTTTGCTGATTAGAAAACATTGACCCACTTTTATAAGAATACTAATAAATGCAGTCACTCGGATTAACCTGTCTCCAGCAATATTCAAGCTTCTAAACACATGTAAAACAAAGTATATATATATGTATGATGCACACTTACACAACCAATTATTGTAATTAGTTATTACCATTTACATTTAAAAAAAAATCTGACCTTGGTATTTATATAGTCTGTAAAAGGCTTTGGAAAGTGCTGGACTTGTATAGTCATTTGTTCTGTCCTGGTATAAGCACCACTTTCTTTCCTTAAACCAGTCATCTACAAAATTTGGAAAAAGAAAAACTGCATCATTTAGCTTCTGGTGTCGTTCCTCGACTTGGTGCCCCTTAACTCTTGAGGAGCAAAAAGAAAAAAAAAAGGTCCGTTTCCCAGTCTGGTGCTCCTCACTTTTCTTTCACTCTCTCTCCTTCCCTGTCTAGGAGGAGCATCTGTTCCTCTGTACTGCCCCTTGTATCTAAGGGAGGAGAAAAAAAAGGTCCATTCTTTGATGTGGCTCTCATAAGGAAGAGCATATCTTCTGCACCCCTTACGTTTAAGTGAGAAAAAAAAAAGATTTCTTTTAAAAACTAGTAAACTGCTTGCAGCAACTTAAACTACACATGAAGCACTGAAACAAACACTTCTTCCCTGACTGCAGAAGCAGAATCAGAATTAATTTCCATATCAGCACTCAGAAATGCCAGTATGGAAATGAGTGCCTGTACTGCACTGCTGACACATTGGCATCTGCTGATTTTTCCACCTAACACCTTGGGTTCAGGGAGACTCCCCTTTTTGCCCCACCATAACTGTGCTTCTGAACTGCTTCACATGTGAGCAAATATAGACACAAAAGGGCTGTCTTCTCTCTTCCCATGCTGTCCACCAGGAAATCTTACACACAGGTGAGAGACTAAGGTGCTTCCTTATTGTAATGATATACCTGTATTTGCTAAAATTAAATAAGTCTATTCCATTGAGGAACTATTAGATGGGAAGGCAAGGAGTGTGAAATCATAAAATGGACTCATTGGTGTTGGCAATTGATATTGTAATGATTGGTAATTAGATAAGTTTGCTCTATAAAGTGGTGATTCTTTCTGGGCCTGAGATGCGGAGTCCGTCAACAGCCCAAACAAGACAACTGTATTTTATGGATAGTTTGTTGCTAAATGTGTGCTGCAGTTGTGTATTTCACTTTTAAAATTTGACTTTTTTATTTTAAATATATAGATATTTAAATAGTGCAGTCTGTATTTTGAGATAGCCCAAAGCTTCAATGTTTATACAGTCTTAATTCTATTATAATGTAGGCAATATAACTATTTTTAATGCTGTTAAAATACATTGAATCTTTGCATTCCTTTCCCACTGTACATCCCAGGGAGTTCAACTCCTTGTGAGTCTGTTGAAAACTGTCTGGATGCCAAACATATTGTATTAACTAAACAGCTTACTTTAGAAAATCGGCTTTTAGTTTGCTTTGCTAAAGGAAGAGAAGACACTTGTTAATGAGCAGGTGATGGTTTCCTGTTTTGCTAATTGTATCACATTGTTTCCTAGCAGGTAAATCATTGCTAGAGCTGGTCAGAGCCCATGCAACAAGAGCCACATCTGTCTGTTCACTGTTTCAAGGGATTATCAACCCATCTTATCTCTGATGCTGTAAACTGATCTTGCACATTTATATTCTCCAAGCATTAATGCTTAGCTGTAGCCGCCAAAATGTAGTCAAGATTTGGTAAGATGGTCCTTAACGGAATGGAATATGTCCCAAGCCTTTTCCACCTTTCATTTGTGGAAATGGTGCTCTGTAGGCATGCAGTGGCTAAAAAGAATAATTTCTTGTAAAATAAGATATGATGGCTGAGATCCTTCTTGATGGATTTGTGATGTATTTCAATGCAGCTGTTTTTGACGCTCCTAAATATGAGATTGACAACACCTTTGCATCGTATGCTATACTAGGAGTGTATGCCTAGGCAATGCAGCTGCCAGATATTTTTTTTTGTCTGCTGTTTTACAGTTCAGCTGTTATCCTTAAACTTGTTTTGCTAAGCTTTCCCACTTTTATGCCTATTTTACAGTTCAGCTCTTATCCTTAAACTTGTTTTGCGAAGCTTTCCCACTTTTATGCCTATTTTACAGTTCAGCTCTTATCCTTAAACTTGTTTTGCGAAGCTTTCCCACTTTTATGCCTAGGATATTTCAACCATCAAAGTGTTTGTGTGCCTGCCAATTCATGCACCAAGATCTGTAGCAGCACAGTTTTTCTTGCTTGGGAGAGTAGCCTGATGTGAAATGCAGCTGAATGTATCAGCATTTGTGTGGTTACCCAAAAGCCCAGAATGGAGAAGCTTGCATATTTGCCTCACTTTTGAAATGGCTGTGGTTGCTAGTGCCCAGTGCGTAGATCACTTGTGTGTTTACTTAAAGGGAGATGTGGTTAACAGATCCTGTGATTGCATGTGTAGTTTTGTTCCTGTATTCCTGTGGTGGTCCCTAACATAGCCCTGGTCCAATGCAGAAGGTGAATGATTCAGATGACAAACATCTTGTGTCATCTGGGAAGTAATTTTTCTCAGAAAGCCTGTTGGTGTCAGTGTTATGCCCCCACCTTTAACTAATGTGATCTTGTGTTAATGCCCATATTCTGTCTTAGCCCACTGTGAGGGACCAGCAAGAGATGCAGCCCCATTAACCACCTTGGGAGGGGTGTCCTGTGGTATAGGCATCCCCCAAGTGAATGATAGAACTTTCACCGCCGGCCTGCTCCTGAGGAGTGAACATTACTGCTATAGTCAGAACTTGGATATAGTATTTGGGCCTAAGGACTGATCTTAATCAGCTGCTTGTAGTTCAGGTGTGGTTTGGGTGGCTCTGGGTGAGAAGGGTCTGTCAGAATCTCCCACAAAAGGATTTGCAGCTCAGACTCTGGATATTTAAGCAGTTGATTTCTGGTGGTATCTAGCTAATAGATGAAGGTGTGAACCATTTCTGAACATGGGCTGATACCATATCCATGCTTGTTGCAAGACTCTGCTGTCCCACACTACCTTCAGCAGACTTCTTTCCCATGCACTGTTGCGTGTAAATACTTAAATAATTCACAGGTATTCAGAAGCCATGTAGCTGAAACACACAGGTATGCCCTTAAAGGGTCATTTGGATATATCCTGTGGGCCATCACTACAGGAGGTTTAAGGTATTATACAGTTCATAGGTTGGTACTAGGCTATCAGCCCTAGGGCCTAAGCAAGCCTAGCCATAACAATTCCCTGGATGTTTCTTCCCACAATGTTTACTTCTCTGGACCCCTGTCTAGCAGGGCGACTGACATGATCCCCGGGGTGAATTTCCTATCTCCCATCCAATCATCAAGGTTCCTTTTGAAGAGGGCCAATGAGGCACTCTGTGTGACATGTATGGGCAGTCTATTCCAGAGAATCGGGAGTCTCTGGGTCAGGAACCTATCCCTCCAGCATGTTTTGTTCATTGTGATGACAAGGTTTAGATCTCTGGAGCGTATGGCTCTGAGGGATTGGGATTTCTTTAAGTGGAGCATGTCCAACAGCTCAGGGTTTGACATGGCCTTGTATGTTGAGCAGAGATCACTTCTGAGCAGACGATATGCCACAGAGTATAGCTGGAGATTTTTTAGACGGTCAGCATATGGTATCTGCTTTAGGCATGTGATTCTTTTAGTGAGGTATTTCAGTGGCCTTTCCAGCTGTTGAAGATGTGTTGTGAGGTACATACCAAACGGGGCATTATACTCTATAATGGGTCTAATGAGGGATGAGTACAGTGGGACAATGACCTCCTTTTTTCTGGATGAAAAGCCCTTAGTGATGAGGTATGCCACATAGAAGGATTTCCTGACTGTGTTGTGGCAATGTGGTTATTGAAAGTGAGACCACTGTCCACCTGTATCCCTAAGTCTCTCATCACACTTTCGATGTTTAGTGTCCTGCCACTTATTTGGTAATTCATGGGTACATGTTTTTTTCCAAAGGGGATAACTATACATTTCTTGGCATTAAGCTTGAGCCCATGGCTCTGGCACCAGGCATCTGTTTCTGTTAGGCCCTTTTGTAGAATATCCACATAATTTGGGGATTCTATAATGGCTCCCAGTTTGCAGTCATCTGCAAACTTTGTTAGCCAGAGTCCCCTAGTGTTGGCCTGTACTTCAGATAAGTAGATGCCAAACAAGAGTGGTCCAAGGACTGAACCCTGAGGTACTCCACTTGTCATTTGTCTGGAGCTGGATTTTGAGTCTACTACTATTACAGTCTGGGTTCTGTCAGTAAGCCAGTTGACAACCCATCGAGTGACGTAGGGATTTATGCCCAGCTTAGTAAGTTTATCTGTGATTCCAGAGTGGGGGATGGTGTCGAAGGCATTGGCGCGGTCAAGATAGGCTGTGTAGACCGCCTTACCCTCATCCACAGCTCTGGAGACTGATTCGAAGAAGTCACTCAGATTCAGGAGACAAGATCGTCCCTTCACAAACCCAAACTGGGTGGGGTCCAGTATTTGAAGGTTGCCAATGTCTTTGTTTATAAGTTCCATGTTAGTGCGTTCCATGCCCTTGCAGATCAGGCTTGTCAGACTGACAAGGCGGATCCTCCCTTGTGGAGTGGGATAACTGTAGCTGTGTGCCACTCAGTGGGCACGAAGCCTGAGAGGTGAGGCTGTGATTAAACATGACACTTAGGTGAGATGTCTGTTCATTTTGTAGTTCATGTAGTAGACAGCCTGGGATGTCATCTGGTCCCATGGATGCTGTATTCTTAGCTTTGGAGAGTGCGGTTTCTACCTGTGTGGCCGTGATTATCGGAATTTGGCAATCTTTTGGTATTGAGATGGGCCCTTTAGTGGGTGAGAGGGGGGTGAAGTTGGCACTAAATAGATCTGCCAGGATATTGGCAATATCCTTGGGATCAGTATATTTAGTGCCATTCTGTTGTAGCTCAGAGCCGATATGAGCATTGCCATTTAGATTCTTGACATAACTATAGAGAATGCCTTGTGGTTTTCTTTGGAATCTTTGGCAGTTTTATTTTTGTAACTAGATTTTGAGGATTTTATGAGTCTGGTGAGGGAGTTTTTTGCATCCTGGGATTTTCCTCTTTTCTGCAACAGATGTTCTTCATTCCACATTGCTGCAGTCCTAACTATTGGGTAGTCCGCTGTCCAGTCGGCCCGAATACCAAAGTATATGGCTGACGTCGGTCAGGGCGCATTAGACTGACGTCAGTACGTCAGGGTACTAATGCGCATGACCGACGTCATATCCTCAGTCTTTTTTGCCGCATGGTCCGATGCAGAAGCAATTTTGCGAGTGCAGGTTGGCGTTCTGAAAGTTTCTGAAGCCAGAGTTTCAGACCGAATCAAAGTTGGCTAAGTACCCCGTTGGGGAATATTTTGGTTTTTTCTTGCCTCAGTATTTAACCGGATGTCAGAAAAAGTGAATAACTGTATTTCTTGTGGGAAACAGATACCTCATAGGGATTACCATACTTTGTGTATACCTTGTTTAGGGCCTGAGCACGATGTTGTTGGATGCCGCTCTTGTGCTAGATTTAACAAACGCACTATTAAGAGAAGGTTAGACTGTGCCAGGTTAGTGTTTGGGAAGCGTTGTAATTATAAAATGCCGTCGGATGCTCTGACGCCGGCTTCGGCTAAAAAACGCAAGGACAAAATAGCAAAGCCTAGAGTGGAGGAACCGACAGTCCCAGACGTCGGTTCTTTAGAGGCTCAGTGGAGCCGGAGGTTTTGCCAGGTGTTTCTTTGGAGTCTCAGGGAGAGACTTTACTGTTACAGGATGTATCCTCTCAGGAAGTAGGCCAGGCTGAGGGGGCTTCTCAGGTGGCTGTTCTTCCCTCTCTTCCTAAGGTGGTCAGAGCCTCCCCTTCTGTTTCCAAGGCTTCTTTGAGGGGCAGGCCGAGTTTTGCTTCAGTGGGGGTTTCTCCTAGTACTTCAGGGTCTTTGCCTAAGAAACATATGCTTAAAATGGCAGAGGATTTGATTACTATGATAAGGGGTTCTATGCCCCCTCCTGATAAGAGGCCTAGGGTGGAATCTGAGTTTGAGAGTTTTGAGCAATGCTCGGAGGCTTCTGAGTCTTCGGCTGAAGACTTGCAGGAGTACCCTCCTTATTCTGATTCTGATGTGGATGATTCTACTCCTTCAGCTTCGCCTCCTGAGGATTTTGCATTTTCAGAGACTCTGCATTCCATGAGGGAGCCTGTTAAATGGCGAGGTCAAGATTTCTCTGGTTCCAGGGAAAGGCTTACGGAATTCTTGTTTTACCCCAGCACAGGCCTTTAGCTATACCTCCTGTTTTGAATGTGGTGGAAGATGTTTTGCAGAGGCTTCCCTGAATCCTGATTCTTTGCCTCCTGCCCCAGTTAAACCAGATAGGTATTATAGGGTGCCTGAAGCTCATAAGTATCTTTTAAGAGTCCTAGGGCAGACCCGAAACTGTCTCTCAGGGGCCTAAAGGTGTGAAGGCCTCAGTTGTTAAAAATCCTGTCCCTCCTGATAAAGAGGCAAGGGCTTTGGATAGATGGGGAAAGAAAGTGTATACTTCTTCCACTTTAGCCATGAGGGCGTTGAATTGTCAGTTTCACATGTTAAAATATCAGAATTTTCTTCTTTCACAGTTGAAATCTAAGGTGGATGCTCTGGCGGAAGGTATTGAGTGTAAAGAGTTGCAGGATTTAGTTCATGTGTCTGAACAAGTGGGTAAGCATTCCTTGCAATGTGGTTTTGATGCTGTGCAGGCCTCCTCCAGGGTGGCTGCCACTGGTTCTGTTCTTCGTAGGCACGCCTGGTTGAGAGATCAGAACTTAGCTGAACATGTTAAGACAAGGATTTTGGATGCTCCTTTACAGTCTGATGTGTTGTTTGGTTCGCCTGTGGAAGCAGTTTTAAAGAAGATGGAGGACAAGGCTAAGTCTATGCAAACTGTTAAGGATTTTTTGCAGGTGCAGCCTCCGAAGTTTTGTAGAAATTGGCCTGCTAAGGGATGGACTTATCCTGCTTATGATTCCCAGTCTAGGGGTAGGTCTAGACGTGGTAGGGGCAGAGCTCAAGGTGCTTTTAGGCCTAGGACAGGGAGTTCACCTGCTCAGACTTCTGGTGAGGGCAGGGGTCAGTCCTTTCGTAAGCAGACCCAATGACCTGCCTTTTCAGCTGCCAGTGCCTTCTCGCCTGGCGGCACCTCTAGGAGGAAGACTGTCTCTTTTCAAAGAAAATTGGGATTTAATTACCCAAGACAAATGGGTTCTGGATATCATTCACCACGGTTACAGGTTTTATTTCCATACCTTGCCTCCTTTCAAAGGCATGCCAGACATTCCTCCTCTACAAAGACAAGAGGCTCACAAGCAAATTTCTCAGTTACTCCAAATAGGGGCCATTCAGCCGGTTCCTGTGCCAGAAAGGGGCCTAGGATTTTATTCTCGCCTGTTCCTAGTACCAAAGAAGGGGAACACGTGGAGACCAAATTTGGATTTATCTATCCTCAACACTTATCTGGACATTCCCAAGTTCAAAATGTTGATGTTACAACAGCTTTTACCTCTGCTGGGCAAGGATCACTGGATGGTAACTTTAGATCTCAAGGAAGCTTACCTTCATGTGCCTATAAGACTAAGTTGCAGAAAGTATCTGCGTTTTCGAGCTGGAAATTCTCATTATCAGTTCTCTGCATTGCCCTTTGGCTTATCTACTGCCCAGAGTATTCACAAAGGTTCTGGCTCCAGTGATAGCTTACTTCAGGCTAAAAGGAATTCAAATCTATCCTTACTTGGACGATTGCCTGATTCTGGCTCAAGAAAAGGAAGACCTTCTACAGCATTTGGAATATGTCATAGCAGTGCTAAGATGCCTAGGGTATTCTGTGAACGAAATAAAGTCCAGTCTAGTACCCTCTCAAGACATGTGCTTTCTGGGTGTGAGACTGAATACAGCAGCCCAGATGGCCTTTTTAACCCCGGACAAACAAAAGAATCTTTCCAGTTATTTCCATCAACTATCTCTTCAGTCCGGGCTGACTGCAAGGACAGTCCTTCAAGCCTTAGGGTTCATGGCATCTTGTATTCTGGTGCTTCCCAATGCCAAACTGCATATGAGGAAGCTACAATGGTATCTCAAAATGTATGGACACAGCACTGCCAGGATTTGGACACTGTCATTCAAATAATACCTTGCATTCAAAAGGAATTTTTGTGGTGGGCTCAGGAATGTCACCTAAACAAGGGACTCTCTGTGACCCGGCCAGAGGCGAGTCAAATTCTAACGACAGATGCCTCAGACATTGCTTGGGGAGCTCATCTAAATGGAAAGTGGATACAAGACAAGTGGCCTGTCAGACTACAGCATCTACATATCAACATGAAGGAGATGTTAGCAGTCCAGTTTGCATTAATGGCTTTCAAGGAGTTACTTCTTCCAGGGCAGGTGTTGATTCTAACAGACAACACAACTGTCATGTGGTACATCAACAAACAAGGGGAACACATTCTTACCCATTGTGCAGGCAAGCAATGATTTTATGGGAGACTGCGCTCAGCTTGCAACTAACTCTTCAGGCAAGGTTTCTGCCAGGAGCACAGAACTCCTTAGCAGATGTGTTAAGCAGACAAATCATGGATCCCCACGAGTGGAAACTGGATCTTCATGTATTTCAAAAGTTGACAGTGTCCTGGGGAACTCCAGACATAGATCTGTTCGCTTCTCCACTAAACCACCAGCTGCCAAAGTTTTGCACAAAGAGGTTTCATCACACAGCTTGGAAAGTGGATGCTCTTTCCTTCAGTTGGAAAAATCTTCATGTGTATGCGTTTCCACCTCTGCCTCTTCTTCCAAAGGTGCTTCTAAAGGTCAGACAAGACAAGCCAAGGATGATTTTAATAGCTCCAGATTGGCCTCGCAGCACTGGTACCCATTACTGAGGAGTCTGGTAAAGAAGCCTCCATGGCCTTTACCCTTGATTCCACATCTGTTGTCTCAGAAGGACGGTCGTCTGCTCAATGTCAAGCTTCACTCTCTTCATCTAACAGCCTGGCATATTCTGTTTTGAAAGACAGCAGGTCTCAACTTCCTCAACAAGTTTTAAATGTGATTATGGAAGCCAGAAGACCTAGTACAAGGAAAGTGTACACAGAAAAATGGAAGAGATTTTTATTTTGGACTGCAGCAAAGAATTTGGAGATTTCAGAGCCTAATTTGAGTGTGGCTCTTCAATATCTTACTGAGTTATTGGACAAAGGTTTGTCCTTCTCTTCCATTAAGATTCATGCTGCAGCAATTTCAGCTCACTATGATTGTGACCCACCATTGTTTTCACATCCTTTGTTCAAGCAATTTCTTAGAGGGGCAAAGAATATAAGACCCCCATGTAGAGCTCCTACTCCTGCTTGGGATCTCAATTTTGTGTTGGAGAAACTTACTCTACAACCTTTTGAGCCTGCAGCTACTGCTGAACTGAAATACTTGTCATGGAAGACTGCTTTTTTGTTGGCCATTACTTCTGCAAGAAGGGTTTCTGAGTTACAGGCCCTTATGGCGGTTGAGCCTTTTTTGATTTTTCATAAGGATAGGGTATCATTACGTACTAATCCTTCCTTTATGCCTAAAGTGGTTTCTAGTGTGGCTTTAAACCAAACTATTCATTTGCCTACGTTTTATGCAGATCCCCAAAATAAAGGGGAAAAGATTTTGCACACTTTAGATGTACTCAGGCAATTGCGTTATTATTTGAGCAGGACTAAGGATTTTAGGCAGTCTCAGCAGCTGTTTGTTTCTTTTGCTTTGAGTTCTCAGGGCAAGCCTGTTTCAAAACAAACTATTTCTAGGTGGATTGGGTTTTGCATTGCATTTTGTTATTCCCATCATGGCAAGGAGATTCCAGATGGGATTAGGCCTCATTCCACTAGGGCTACTGCCACTTCAACAGCTTTTTTAAGGGGGGTGGCAACTAAGGATATTTTGGAGGCAGCTACTTGGAGTTCAGTGCATACTTTCTCTAAGCATTACCACCTTCCTCTCTACTCTAAGTCTAGGGCTGGTTTTGCCACAGCTATTTTGCAAGGCATGTTATCAGCTCCTGCTTCCTTATGATTTGCCAGCCTCCCTTACCTCTGCTTTGGGATTCTACCCAATAGTTAGGACTGCAGCAATGTGGAATGAAGAACATAGTACAGTTTTGTACCTACCATAAATGTAGATGTTCGAGGATCCACATTGCTGCAGTCCAATTTACCCTCCCTCCTTCCCCTCTGTGTTTAGGGGTGGTTGTGTAGGTGAGGTTATATTCTGCTAATTTTGTATATTTTATATATATATATATATATATTTTGGTGCAGATATGTTGGGAGTTTTTGGTTTTTGGGCCTTATCTTTTCAGGGTCTTCTGACATCTGGGGCAAGAAAAGACTGAGGATATGACGTCGGTCATGCGCATTAGTACCCTGACGTACTGACGTCAGTCTAATGCGCCCTGACCGACGTCAGCCATATACTTTGGTATTCGGGCCGACTGGACAGCGGACTACCCAATAGTTAGGACTGCAGCAATGTGGATCCTCGAACATCTACATTTATGGTAGGTACAAAACTGTACTTTTCTTCCTTCTGTTGTATAGTTTGTTTATAGCAGGGAACCACCAGATTGGCATCCTTTTTTTGGAGAAGAGCATCTTGGTTCTATTTGAGATAGCACGATTCATGCACGAGTGGATGTGCTCGTATAGTGCCTTAGTGTAGGATTCTGCAGTCGAACTTCCAGATCCTGCCTGCGTGGGTGTTGTGAAGTTTGTCACTTCTGACTTCAGTAGCATGAAGTTGGCTTTGGAGATGTTTTTTAAGGAGGTTTCCTTACTGGGGGGTGGGGGTGAGATGTGGATGTCAAAGGTGATTTGCTTATGGTCAGACCTGACCAAAGAGGGGCTGACCACTGGTGTGGAGCATCTATCTCCCATGTTGGTAATGACCAGGTCTAGGATATTGGAGCCCCTGGTGGGACAATGGATTAGTTGATCCAGGGCATTGGAATTTATGAATTACAAGAACCGTTGGGAAAAGGAGTTGGTACCCAAGTAGTTTTCCCAATTAATTGCAGGGTAGTTGAAATCACCCAGTATTAGGGTGTTTGGTTGTATCTTAATATTTTCCAGTATGTTTAGAAAGGTGTAGTGAGAATCTTGGGCATGGTGGGGGATCTGTAGCAAGCTACAATTTGGATTGCAGTCTTACCTAGTGTTAGTTGCACCTGGAGAATTTCAGATGCATTGTGTTGGGCAACTAGCCTGGAGGTGTGAATATCCTTGGTGAATATGGGCACTCCTCCACCTTTAGTGTTTCGGTCTTGGTTTTGTGGCTGAAAAGTGTGGTAAGAATTATAGCCTGGTATTGCAGGGTTGCTCTCTGGAGCCTTGAACCAAGTCTCAGTTACTTTACTGCACAGATATTGATGTTCTCCATTTTTAGGAGTGCCTTGAGAGTGTGCATTTTGAGGTTTAGACTTCTAGCATTGAGTAGCATTACATTCAGATTTTGCATGCTTGTATCTGTTACGGTGGTGGTTTTATCCTTTTAACCTTGCCTAAAAAAGGCACTATAGGGGTGGCAAGAGCTTTAGCCAGTAACCTGAATCCCAGGGGTGACAGGTGCAGACCATCTCTGGCAAAGCATTGTGGTTTGTCAATCATGCCTTCCCAGGCAGACAAATACTGGATCCCCTTTGAATGACACCAGAAGCTTAGCCAATTGTTGAAGTCAGTCATTTTTTCCTTATACTGTGGTATCATTCTGGGCGAAGGCAGGATGCTACTCAGGGCTAGGGTCATACCTGCCTGGGCCACATGATCCGAGAGCTCTTCCATGTCTCTTTTCATGTAGTTCAGGGAGTTACATCTCAAGTCATTCACTCCAGCATGGACAATGAAGGCTGTCTTGGCTGAGTCTTGCAGTTTTTAATGAGTGATTTGTCTGTGTAACCTTTTACCCTTTGCTTGGAGGATGTGGGATTTTTTGCAGGTAACTTAGTGTTTATGGAAATCAGCGGGGTTTTAAGCCCTGTGTTTCTTAAATATAGCCAAACATTCCCCTTGTGCTGTACTGATGAGGTCACAAAACGTCTGAAACTTGGCATGTCTACAGCTGGTTGGGTTTAGATTTATTGACCTGAATGTACCCATAATGACTTAAAAGTAAAAAGACATGAGCATTCAGAAACCATGTAGCTGGAACACTGGTATGTCCTTAAAGGATTATTTGCATTTGTTTTATGGGCTTCCTCTAAAGGATGTTCACGGTATTACACAGTGAATACTGTAGCTTGGCTAAATCTTTCTTACAGTTTTTATGAAATGGTTTGTCTGTATAACCTATTTACCTTTTGCTTGAAAGTTCTTTACATTGAGAATCAGAATAAGTATCCCATGCACCATCACAAGACGGATAGTGGTAAGTCTGAAAGTGAGAGTGAGACAATAGCCTAAAATTGTGGTTGACCAAGTCTGCTGATGACTAAGCTAGCCACTGTTATTTGTTCATCCACTGATAGTAAACCTCAGCAAGGGCAAACCTTGTGCTCTGAAAATGGTTTCAAGCTAAATACAAAAAAGTGCAGCATGGTAGCATTTTACAAAAAAAAAAAAAAACTGTTCCCTTGCCATATGCTACAAAGTCGTTCTCCTCTTCAGAGTGATTTAGTCATATGGTACATATGTGGACAACTCTACCATTTGATCACTTTGTTTCCACCATAGTGATGAAATCCTGTATGGCCCAGGTAATTTGCAAGGGAATATCTTTGAGATCCAAAGAAGTAATTTTTCTGACGTACTCTTCCCTTATCAGACCCATCATTAAATGCAGTGCCCTTTATGGTGTGTGCAGATCCAACCATATCATTCTGCTGGAAAGACCTCAGCAATTCTTATCCAAGAAAAATTAAAGGTCTGAAATCCTTTAACTATCCCTGTAGATTAGTACAACTCGTACTGTACTCTGTAACCTGCCAGCTACTTTTAAATAACCTGTGCCTTGTTTTTTGAACCATGAATGACTCAGTCCTGTTTGATTTCCTATTTCTTTGCAAAACCAGTGACATGACACTGGGCCTTTATAAGCCTAGCCAAGCATCCCAGTTGTATCTTTCAGGTTTATGCGCATTAGAATTAATTTTATGGAGTATGAGTAAGCTAGGGCAAGATTTACAGCCTGCCTCTGTCCATTACCATTATAGATGCTTAAACCCAGGGTGTTTTTTTGATTTCTAATCCATTGGTACAGGTTTCTTTTCAACAGGGTTAGAGAAGAGCTCTGCTTCACATAGATGGTAAGCCTGTTTCAGAGAAGGGGTATTCGCTGAGATGCATAGCTGTCCTAGATCAGATAATTCTGATGCTGTTCTTTTTTTGGTTATGTAAAAGGTCCAGCGTAGGATCCAAGGATACCAGGCATAGATTGCCTCTCAGCAGCCTGTAGGAAACAAAGTATATAGAGAGGGTTTTGGGGCGATCTACATAGGACATGGTATTTATGCCCTGTATTCTTTTTGTGATTAACCTCTGTGGGTGTTCCACTTGTTACATGTGCCTGATCAGGAGCATAACAAAGGGGGGGGGTGTTATACTCAATCAAGGGCTTGATGAGGGGCCGAATACAGTGAAACACTGATTTTCTTGGACCTAGATGCCTTGTCCTTGTATAAAAGTTGAGAAACACAGAATGATTTCTTTGTTACCTTAGACACCTGTTGGTTGAAAGCCAGGTTACTATCTTCATATGTACCCAAATCTCTGACTACTGGTTCTGTTCCTGAAGGGTGCTGTCAGTGAGGTAATTTCCTAGATTGTATGACTGCACAGAGCATACTGTTAATGCGTTTCTTGGCATAGAGTTTTAAGCCTTGGCTTTGGCACCAGTCAGTTGTCTGTGTTAGTCTTCCTGTAGGATGTTAGTGTCTTGGGGAATTCTGACTGTTTCTAGCTTGCAATGATATGCAAACTTGATCAGCCAGAGGCCCTTCGACATTGGCCTTGACTTCAAAGAAATAAATGCCAAAAAGGAGCAGACTCGCACAGAGCCCTGAGAGACTCCCCTAATATCCAGCTTGTGGAAATGGTCTCCTCCAGCCTAATTTCCTGGGTCCTGTCTGAGTGCCAGCTAACTATCCAACATGTAACATGGGGTCTGTGCCTATATTCATGAGTTTTATAATGTCCAAATGGGATATTATATCAATTGCTTTAGCCAGGTCAAGGTAGGCAGTCTGCAACTTTTTAATCATTCATTACCTTGGTGACCGTCTCAAAGAAGTCCACCAGGTTCAGTAGGCATGATCTGTCCATGATGAGAACCCACTGAGTTGGATCTAGTGTTTAAAGGTTTGCTTATGAGACTAGTCAGTTTTTAATTTCTCCAAGTCTTTTGGGATGTCCTTCAAGGATGCATCTGCAGTCCTTACATATGGGTTGTCCTGCCTCAGGCAGCCCCTCGGTCGGCCGGATTCCAAAGTCTGGGTCCGGCGTCGGCTGATGTCGCCCCTTTCCCGACGTCAGAGCGTCCGGGATATAAAAGCGTCAGCCGACGCCATCTTCCTCGGTCTTTCTTGCCGCGCAGTGCCCGAAGCAGAAGCAGTTCACAAGTGCCAGTCGGCCAGCTCCTGTGATTTCAGCTAACCGAAGACTTCAAAAAGCTAAGTACCCCGTTGGGGACTCTTTCTTGCCTCAGCCGATGTCAGATCAAACAGTTAAAGTTAATAATTGTTTAACTTGTGGGAAACAAATACCTCATAAGGATTACCACTCTTACTGCCTACCCTGCCTAGGCCCAGACCACGACGTCTCGGCCTGTGCAGCCTGTGCTTCCTTCAATAGACGCACTCTTAGGCGTCGGGTAGAGTTCGCAGAGGAATTTTTTGGGGAAAATTACTGTTACAACATGCCGTCGGAGCTTCCGACACCTCATTTACCCAAAAAACGGAAGGACAAGGACCGACACACACGGACCGTGGTTTCGGCCGAAACCACGCCTAGGCCTACCGCGAGTGTCTCGGTCTCTGCTGAAACCGAATCCTCGGTGCTTCCGTCCGACGAAACCGCACAACCGACAACCTCGGCCCCGGAGGCCACCTCTGAGTCGGTCATAGAATTTCCTTCTGAAACCGGTGCTCAGGAAATTTCCGACACCATTTCTCTGGACAAGACTACTCCAGCACGTGGGGCAGCCAGGCCTCCTGTATCCATGTCCATAAAGGCATTTACACGTGCTAAAGCTGCTAAACAGCCAAAATCTCTCCCTCCCAAGGCTATTCCTCAGGGATCCACTACCGGTTCACAGATTTTAAGTCTAGCTGAGGACCTTATTTCCCTAATTAGGGGCTCTCAGCCACATCTGGACAGGGGCTCTCAACCTCCTCTAGACAAAAGGCCCAGGGTTGAGCAGACAGATCCCCAGTCTTCTGATGAGGCCTCAGATGACTCTGCCCTATCAGATTACCAGGAGGAGGCCTTCACAGCCTACAAGGATTCTGATGCAGAGGAATCTATTCCCTCGGCCTCCCCTCCTGAGGAGTTGTCCTTTGGGGAGACCCTTCACTCCATGAGAGAGCATTTCAAATGGCAGGGCCAGGAATTCTCTGATTCCAGGAAGAGATTAAGGACTTTTTTGCATTTACCTCAGCATAGACCTTTGGCTAGTCCTCCTGTTTTAAATGTCATTGATGATGTGTACTCTGAGTCTAGTATTTCCCCAGACTCCCTTCCTCCGGCTCCTGTCAAACCCGACAGGTACTACAGGGTCCCGGACTCACATCATTTCCTTTACAAGGGCCACTCTACTGACCCAGAAACTATTTCCCAGGGTCCTAAAGGGGTTGCAACCAGCACTACTAAAAACCCACTTCCTTCTGAAAGGGAGTCCAGGGCTTTAGAGAGATGGAGTAAAAAGGTGTATACTTCTTCCACTCTTTCTATGAGAGCATTAAATTGTCAATTCAATATGATACAGTACCAAGAGTATTTGTTAGATGAATTGCATAAAAAACTATCTTCACCTGAACCCCTAGATCGCAAGGCACTTCAGGATCTGGTACATAACTCCCAGCAGGTTAGCAACCATTTCTTGCAGTGTGGTTATGATGCATTGGAAGCTTCATGTAGGTCAGCAATGACAGGTGCAGTCATACGTAGACATGCTTGGCTGAAGGAACAAACACTGCCAGATCATGTTAAAGCAAAGCTTCTGGATGCTCCGCTAGAAAAGCAAAAGTTATTTGGCTCCACGGCTCAAGAGGTCTTAAAGAAATTTGAGGAAAAGGCTAAATCAGTACAAACAGTCAAAGATTTCCTACAGGTCCAACCACCAAGATTCAGCAGAAATTGGCCTTTTAAGAATTGGTCCTTTCCGGACACAGACAGATTTCAAAGAGGCAGAAACAGGCGTGCCAGAGGTAGAGGGCAGGCTCGAGGCTCCTACAGAGGACGTCAGTGGCAGCCTCCTAACCAGAGAGGTACTGCAGGACCTACAACTACTACACAAGGACCATCTCAATGACTTGACTATGACCCCGCCAACCAGGGCTCAATTGGAAGCACCTTTGGGCGGAAAGCTATCTTTATTCTCAAAAAATTGGCACAGTATTACAAAGGACAAATGGATACTGCAAATAATAGACAAAGGATACAGATTCCATTTTCATACATTACCAAGAAGACAAGGCATGCCAAACCTGCCACCAAACCAAAGGGCAGAGGCTTTCAAACAAATTTCCAAACTACTTCAAATGAAAGCAATAGAAAGGGTTCCTCTCACAGAACAAGGCCAAGGATTTTATTCCAGACTATTCCTTGTTCCAAGAAAAGAAAAACAATGGAGGCCTATTCTGGACCTGTCCACACTGAATACTTACCTCATCGTGCCAAAATTCAAAATGCTGACCTTACAGCAACTCCTTCCCATGCTGGGCAAGGGGTCCTGGCTGGTAACTCTAGACCTCAAGGAGGCATATCAGACAAAGTTGCAGAAGACACCTCAGATTTCTTGCAGGTTCAGAGCATTATCAATTCTCAGCATTGCCATTTGACTTATCTGCTGCGCCCAGAGTATTCACGAAATGCCTGGCATCAGTAATTGCACATTGCAGACTTCAGGGGATTCAAATTTGCCCATACCTGGACGACTGCCTCATACAAGCGGACAGCCAGCAAACACTGGTAAAACACTTAAACTATGCCATTCGACTACTACAGGCCTTGGGATACACAGTCAACATTCAGAAATCAAGACTTGTTCCATCCCAACAAATTTTCCTGGGTGCAAAACTGGATACAAACACCCAGATGGCTTTTCTCACAGAAGAAAAACAAGCACAACTACCGGATTATTTCTGGAATCTGACAACACAAACCCAGCTAACTGCAAGGAAAATCCTGCAGGCCCTGAGATTCATGGCATCTTGCATTCTTCTGATTCCACAAGCAAGGCTGCATATGAGGAAACTACAATGGTACCTAAGGAGTCTATGGTCTCAGCACAGTCACAGTCTAGAAACTGTGATATCCCCCTCATTCCATGCCTTCAAAAGGAATTCCTGTGGTGGGCAAAAGCAAGCCAGATAAACATGGGCCTGCCTTTCAGCAAGCCACATGTCAGCCAAACCATTACAACGGATGCCTCAGACCATGGATGGGGAGCACACATGGAGGACAGATGCATTCAAGGGCAATGGACACAAAAAGAATTGCATCTGCACATCAACCAAAAGGAAATGCTGGCAGTGATACATTCCGTCGAGGCCTTCAAGCTCTTCCTGCACCAAGGTCACCTGTTAATAAAGACAAGACAATACCACAGTTATGTGGTACATAAACAAGCAAGGAGGTACCCATTCATACCCTCTTTGCAGGCTGGCAATGAATCTGTGGGAACTTTCCCTAAAACTGAATATAGAGCTACAATCCCAGTTCGTACCAGGAAAAGACAATGTACTGGCAGACAGCCTGAGCAGAAACATCATGGATCCACACGAATGGATGTTACACCCAGATATCTTTCTCCAGATAACACAATCATGGGGAACGCTGGACATAGATCTTTTTGCCTCCCACCACAACCATCAACTGAGGAAATTCTGCACAAGGACATACAATCCTCGAGCATGGAAAGTGGACGCCCTCTCCTTCAGCTGGAATACTCTAACAGTATATGCATTCCCACCGCTTCCATTAATGACCCAAGGTCTTACTGAAGATCAGGACAGAGCAACCAAAAGTAATTCTGATAGCTCCGGACTGGCCAAGACAACACTGGTACCCACTGTTAAGGAGCATGTCACGCACGAAACCTTGGCCTCTACCACAATGGCCACTTCTTCTGACACAGCACAATTGCAAGACTCTGCACTCCAGTCTAAAAACCTTACAGCTGACAGCCTGGAGAATTCCTTGACTCCTCGCCAGGATAAACTATCCAAGAAGGTACAAGATATCTGGAAGCCCGGCGGCCTTCCACAAGAAAAGCATATTCAGCAAAATGGAAAAGATTTTGTACCTGCAAAGGGTCAAGATCCGACAATCATGAGCATTCCACATATTCTAGAATACTTGGCTGAAATGCTCCAAAATGGCCTTTCTTATTCCTCCATAAAGATTCATGCTTCAGCAATCTCAGCAGAGTACAACACTGACCCACCTGTATTCTCTCATCCTGTGCTAAGGCAGTTTCTAAGAGGGATAAAAAACATCAACCCTCCAAGGAAACCACCAGTGCCTACATGGGACCTTAACTTCATGTTGGAAAAATTAACTCTTCCTCCCTTTGAACCAGCAGCATCTTCAGAACTACAATTCCTGTCTTGGAAGACTGCCTTCCTTCTGGCCATAACCTCAGCAAGAAGAGTATCTGAGTTACAGGCCCTCATGGCAGTACAGCCATTTCTCATTTTTCATCAGGACAGAGTCTCTTTGAGAACCAATCCTTCATTCATGCCAAAGGTGGTATCCAGGGTTTCACTGAACCAAGCTATTCACCTGCCTACCTTCTTTCCAAATCCACAAAATAAAGGAAAGAAACTTCTGCATACTTTGGACATCCACAGACAGTTGTGCTACTACTTGGACAGAACTAAGACTTACAGAAAAACTGACCAACTCTTTGTAGCATATGCTGCTGGTGTACAAGGAAAAGCAATTTCCAAACAGACAATTTCAAAATGGATAGGAAATTGCATTCGGTTCTGTTACTCCTTTCATGGAAAAACTGTGCCAGCTAACATTAGGCCTCATTCCACCAGAGCAACAGCCACCTCCACAGCCTTCTTAAGAGGGGTGGCTACAAAGGACATTTTAGAAGCTGCTACATGGAGCTCCGTGCATACATTTTCCAAGCATTACAACTTGCCCTTATATTCCAGATCCAGAGCAGGCTTTGCTACTGCAGTCCTGCAGGGCATGTTAGCTACACCATCCTTTTCTTAGGTCCTACCTCCCCCAGCTTGGCTATGGTTTTCTACCCATATGTAAGGACTGCAGATGCATCCGTGAAGGACATAGTACAGATGTTCTTCATCCCACATTGCTGCAGTCCTAACACTTGGGTAGTCCGCTGTTCCAGTCGGCCCGAATACCAAAGTATAAGGCTGACGTCGGTCATGGCGCAATAGTCTGACGTCAGGGTACAAATGCGCATGACCGACGTCATATCCTCAGTCTTTTTTGCTGCATGGTCCGATGCAGAAGCAGTATTGCAAGTGCAGGTTGGCGTTCTGAAATTTTCTGAAGTCGGAGTTTTCAGACCGAATCAAAGTTGGCTAAGTACCCCGTTGGGGAATATTTTGTATTTTTCTTGCCTCAGTATTTAACCGGATGTCAGAAAAAGTGAATAACTGTATTTCTTGTGGGAAACAGATACCTCATAGGGATTACCATACATTGTGTATACCTTGCTTAGGGCCTGAGCACGACGTTGTTGGATGTCGCTCTTGTGCTAGATTTAACAAACGCACTATAAAGAGAAGATTAGACTGTGCCAGGTTAGTTTTTGGGAAGCGTTGTAATTATAAAATGCCGCCGGATCCTCCGGCCGCTTCGTCTAAAAAGCGCAAGGACAAAGCAGCAAAGCCTAGGTTGGAAGAACCGTCTGTCCCGGACGTCGGTTCTTTAGAAGGCTCGGTGGAGCCGGTGGTTCTGCCAGAAGTTTCTTTGGAGTCTCAGGGAAAGACTTTACTGTTACAAGATGTGTCCTCTCAGGAGGTAGGCCAGGCTGAAGGGGCTTCTCAGGTAGCTGTTCTCCCCTCCCTTCCTAAGGTGGTTAGGCCCTCCCCTTCTGTTTCCAAGGCTTCTTCGAGAGGCAGGCCAGTTTTAACTTCTGTGGGTGTCTCTCCTAGTTCTTCAGGGTCTTTGCCTAAGAAACATATGCTTAAAATGGCAGAAGATTTGATTACTATGATTAGAGGTTCTATGCCCCCTCCTGATAAGAGGCCTAGGGTGGAACCTGAGCTTGAGAGTTTTGAGCAGTGTTCGGAGGCTTCTGAGTCTTCGGCTGAATACTTACAGGAGTATCCTCCTTATTCTGATTCTGATGTAGATAATTCTACTCCTTCGGCTTCTCCTCCTGAGGATTTTTCTTTTTCAGAGACTCTTCATCCCATGAGGGAGCATTTTAAATGGGAAGGTCAAGATTTCTCTGATTCCAGGAAGAGGCTTAGGGAATTTTTGTTTCTACCCCAGCATAGGCCTTTAGCTATACCTCCTGTTCTGGATGTGGTGGAAGATGTTTTTGCAGAGGCTTCCCTGAACCCTGATTCTTTGCCTCCTGCCCCAGTTAAACCGGATAGGTATTATAGGGTGCCTGAAGCTCATAAGTATCTTTTTAAGAGTCCTAGGGCAGACCCAGAAACTGTTTCTCAGGGGCCTAAAGGTGTTAAGGCTTCTGTTGTTAAAAATCCTGTTCCTCCTGATAAAGAGGCAAGGGCTTTGGATAGATGGGGAAAGAAGGTGTATACTTCTTCCACTTTAGCCATGAGGGCTTTGAATTGTCAGTTCCACATGTTAAAATACCAAAATTATCTCCTTTCTCAATTGAAGTCTAAGGTGGATGCTCTGGCGGAAGGTATTGAGTGTAAAGAGTTGCAGGATTTAGTACATGTTTCTGAACAGGTGGGTAAGCATTCCTTGCAATGTGGTTTTGATGCTGTACAGGCCTCTTCGAGGGTGGCTGCCACTGGTTCTGTTCTTCGCAGGCACGCCTGGCTGAGGGATCAGAATTTAGCTGAGCATGTTAAGACAAGGATTTTGGATGCTCCGTTACAGTCTGATGTGTTGTTTGGTTCGCCTGTGGAAGCAGTTTTAAAGAAAATGGAGGACAAGGCTAAGTCTATGCAGACTGTTAAAGATTTTTGCAGGTTCAGCCTCCAAGTTTAGTAGAAATTGGCCTACTAAGGGGTGGACATATCCTTCTTATGATTCCCAGTCTAGGGGTAGGTCTAGGCGTGGTAGGGGCAGAGCTCAAGGTTCTTTTAGGCCTAGAACAGGGAGTTCTCCTGCTCAGTCTTCTGGTGAGGGCAGGGGTCAGTCCTTTCGTAAGCAGACCCAATGACCTGCCTTTTCAGCTGCCAGAGCCTTCTCGTCTGGCAGCACCTTTGGGGGGAAGGCTGGCACTTTTCAAAGAAAATTGGAGTTTAATTACCCAAGACAGATGGGTATTGGATATCATTCACCACGGTTACAGGTTTTATTTCCATACCTTGCCTCCTTTCAAAGGCATGCCAGACATTCCTCCTCTACAAAGAAAAGAGGCCCACAAGCAAATTTCTCTGTTACTCCAAATAGGGGCTATTCAGCCGGTTCCTGTGCCAGAAAGGGGCCTAGGATTTTATTCTCGCCTGTTCCTAGTACCAAAAAAGGGGGACACGTGGAGACCAATTTTGGATTTATCTATCCTCAACACTTATCTGGACATTCCCAAGTTCAAAATGTTGACGTTACAACAGCTTTTACCTCTGCTGGGCAAAGATCACTGGATGGTAACTTTAGATCTCAAGGAGGCTTACCTTCATGTGCCTATCAGACTAAGTTGCAGGAAGTATCTGCGTTTTCGAGCTGGGAATTCCCATTATCAGTTCTCTGCATTGCCCTTTGGCTTATCTACTGCGCCCAGAGTATTCACAAAAGTTCTGGCTCCAGTGATAGCTTACTTCAGGCTAAAAGGAATACAAATCTATCCTTACTTGGACGACTGCCTGATTCTGGCTCAAGAAAAGGAAGACCTTTTTCAGCATTTGGAATATGTGATAGCAGTGCTAAGATGCCTGGGGTATTCTGTGAGCGAAATAAAGTCCAGTCTAGTACCCTCTCAAGACATGTGCTTTCTGGGTGTGAGACTGAATACAGCAACCCAGATGGCCTTTTAACCCCGGACAAACAAAAGAATCTTTCCCTTTACTTCCATCAACTATCTCTTCAGTCCGGGCTGACTGCAAGGACAGTCCTTCAAGCCTTAGGGTTCATGGCATCTTGTATTCTGGTGCTTCCCAATGCCAAACTGCATATGAGGAAGCTGCAATGGTATCTCAAAATGTATGGACACAGCACTGCCAGGATTTGGACACTGTCATTCAAATAATACCTTGCATTCAAAAGGAATTTTTGTGGTGGGCTCAGGAATGTCACCTAAACAAGGGACTCTCTGTGACCCGGCCAGAGGCGAGTCAGATTCTAACGACAGATGCCTCAGACATAGCTTGGGAGCTCATCTGAATGGAAAGTGGATACAAGACAAGTGGCCTGCCAGACTACAGCATCTACATATCAACATGAAGGAGATGTTAGCAGTCCAGTTTGCATTAATGGCTTTCAAGGAGTTACTTCTTCCAGGGCAGGTGTTGATTCTAACAGACAACACAACTGTCATGTGGTACATCAACAAACAAGGGGAACACATTCTTATCCTCTATGCAGGCAAGCAATGATTTTGTGGGAGACTGCGCTCAGCTTGCAACTAAATCTTCAGGCAAGGTTTCTGCGGAGCACAGAACTCCTTAGCAGATGTGTTAAGCAGGCAAATCATGGATCCCCACAGTGGAAACTGGATCTTCATGTATTTCAGAAATTGACAGTGTCATGGGGAACTCCAGACATAGATCTGTTCGCTTCTCCACTAAACCACCAGCTGCCAAAGTTTTGCACGAAAAGGTTTCATCACACAGCTTGGAAAGTGGATGCTCTTTCTTTCAGTTGGAAAAATCTTCATGTGTATGCCTTTCCATCTCTGCCTCTCCTCCCAAAGGTACTCCTAAAGGTCAGACAAGACAAGCCAAGGATGATTTTAATAGCTCCAGATTGGCCTCGGCAACACTGGTACCCATTACTGAGGAGTCTGGTAAGGAAGCCTCCATGGCCTTTACCTTTGATTCCACACCTATTGTCTCAGAGGGACGGTCATCTACTCAATGTCAAGCTTCACTCTCTTCATCTAACAGCCTGGCATATTCTGTTTTGAACCACAGCAGGTCTCAACTTCCTCAACAAGTTTTGAATGTGATTATGGAAGCCAGAAGACCTAGTACAAGGAAAGTGTACGCAGAAAAATGGAAGAGATTTTTATTTTGGAGTGCAGCAAAGGATTTGGAGGTTTCTGAGCCTAATTTGAGTGTGGCTCTTCAATATCTTACTGAGTTATTGGACAAAGGTTTGTCTTTCTCTTCCATTAAGATTCATGCTGCAGCAATTTCAGCTCACTATGATTGTGACTCACCATTGTTTTCTCATCCTTTGTTCAAGCAATTTCTTACAGGGGCAAAGAATATAAGACCCCCACGTAGAGCTCCTACTCCTGCTTGGGATCTCAATTTTGTGTTGGAGAAACTTACTTTACAACCTTTTGAGCCTGCGGCTACTGCTGAATTGAAATACTTGTCATGGAAGACTGCTTTTTTGTTGGCCATTACTTCTGCAAGAAGGGTTTCTGAATTGCAGGCCCTTATGGCGGTTGAGCCTTTTTTGATTTTCCATAAGGATAGGGTATCATTACGTACTAATCCTTCCTTTATGCCTAAGGTGGTTTCTAGTGTGGCTTTAAACCAAACTATTCATTTGCCTACTTTTTATGCAGATCCCCAAAATAAGGGGAAAAGATTTTGCACACTTTAGATGTACACAGGCAGTTGCGTTATTATTTAAGCAGGACTAAGGATTTTAGGCAGTCTCAGCAGTTGTTTGTTTCTTTTGCTTTGAGTTCTCAGGGCAAGCCTGTGTCAAAACAAACTATTTCTAAGTGGATTGGGTTTTGCATTGCATTTTGTTATTCCCATCATGGCAAGGAGATTCCAGCTGGGATTAGGCCTCATTCCACTAGGGCTACTGCCACTTCCACAGCATTTCTAAGGGGGGTGGCAACTAAGGATATTTTGGAGGCAGCTACTTGGAGTTCAGTGCATACTTTCTCTAAGCATTACCACCTTCCTCTCTACTCTAAATCTAGGGCTGGTTTTGCCACGGCTATTTTGCAGGGCATGTTGTCAGCTCCTGCTTCTTTATGATTTGCCAGCCTCCCTTACCTCTGCTTTGGGATTCTACCCAAGTGTTAGGACTGCAGCAATGTGGGATGAAGAACATAGTACAGTTTTGTACCTACCATAAATGTAGATGTTCGAAGATCCACATTGCTTCAGTCCAATTTACCCTCCCTCCTTCCCCTCTGTGTTTAGGGGTGGTTGTGTGGGTGGTGTTGTACTTTTGTAAATTTGTATATATTGTACATATATTTGGTACAGGAGTGTTTGGTGTTTTTTGGTTTTGGCCTTATCTTTTTAGGGTCTTCTGACATCTGGGGCAAGAAAAGACTGAGGATATGACGTCGGTCATGCGCATTTGTACCCTGACGTCCTGACGTCAGACTATTGCGCCATGACCGACGTCAGCCTTATACTTTGGTATTCGGGCCGACTGGGACAGCGGACTACCCAAGTGTTAGGACTGCAGCAATGTGGATCTTCAAACATCTACATTTATGGTAGGTACAAAACTGTACTTTTTGTACCTACCATAAATGTAGATGTCCGATAGGTATGCATCTGCAGTCAGGTTTTCCCTCCCTCTTACCCCTCTGTGGTATACTTTGGATACCTATCCCTCATTTTAGCTAGCTGGGGTTATCTTTTATGGTGTATTTGTTTTTTATTGCTGTACATGTTTGGAATTTTTTCATCTCTCCAAATTTAGCCTTACTTAGAGGGCAACTGGCATCTGGGGCAAGAAAAACTGAGGAAGATGGCGTCGGCTGATGCTTTTATATCCCGGACGCTCTGACGTCGGGAAAGGGGCGACATCAGCCGACGCCGGACCCAGACTTTGGAATCCGGCCGACCGAGGGGCTGCCTGAGGCAGGACAACCCATATGTAAGGACTGCAGATGCATACCTATCGGACATCTACATTTATGGTAGGTACAAAACTGTACTTTTCTAATACCATGACAGGAATGGACCCCATTCCTAAGTCAAAGTACGATTAAAGTTCATGAAATTAGTATTGTTTCACTCTTTGTCAGCCAGAAGTGCTCTTTGCAGCACCCGCAATGTGCCCAGTAGTGACTCCTCCTGCAATTTGTACGGTGTTACATGAATTGGTAACTTATCTAAATACGATTGTAAATTATTTTTTATAAGACCAGTAGCTAATACTACTATTGGAACTGCCTGGGTATCTTTCTTCCACATGGCTCTCATTTCTGCCTGCAGATCAAGGTATTTTGACTTTGTCTCTCTCTGTACACAAGGCACTGTAGTCACTAGGTGTGGCGATTTCAATGATCAATGCTACTTTTGTCTTTTTCTTGGACTACTATATCCAGTTTTCTAGCATCTAACTTATGAACTGTTGGTATTGGATGATCCCATGTGATGTAAACTTCATCATTTTCTATGATTCTTTGTGGCTCATGTTTCCAGTGTCTTTCAGCCACTTCGATACCATAATGTTTGCACAATCTCGAGTGTAACAGTCTCACAAAACTTACATATGTCTCTGTTACTCCCACATATTCAATGGACTTTGTAAACCAGCGTGTATGTAGCCCACTATTTTGGGCTGCCAATATTAACCTTTCATTTCTTTATGTGAGTTCACCTCTCTTTAACCATTCCTGCATTTGTTCTTGATCAACATGAGGCTCTTCCAGAAGTTTTATATACTTGCAGCTATATGTTTTTTCCATATTTCTTGCCTTATCTGGTCCTTCACCTTATAGTCTTTCTTTTGTATTTTAGCACGTTCATTTGCTACCTGGTTTTTATCTACTTCTGGTTTGATTTCCATTCCTGCTTGATGTTGACGTGCTTCTGCTAAATTAAGCAGCAACGTCATCTTAGATTTATTCTCCTCATGTTTCAAAACTTTCACTACATTTGGATCTTGTGATGTCAGTAGATATGTGTGGAGTCCCACGATTGCAGATCTATACATGTAATCAATTTCAAGGAGGCCCATCCCTCCTTTGGAACGGGGAATATATAATCTTGGTATTCACTGATTTTTATAAATCATTTGGTGAGCATGAAGCATCCTTCTTGTTTTAATATCCTATCTATCCAACACTTTTTGGGGCCAGTCAATCACTCCAAAACTATAAGGACATTTATTTATGGCTTGGATCTTGTTCCTAGATGTCAGTGCTGTTTTCAGCATTAATTTTAAGTCTTCTGAAGTACTCCTTACTAAGCTTTATTCACATTTGCTCATGTTTTATTGCTGACCCTATATCAATTCCCAAGTATTTATACACTCCCTCTTGCTCAAGTTCTGTTATATCACATTCTTGTTCCAAACTGGTGTTTTCCTGGTGCTACAGTTTTCCTTAGTCACTCCACAACAAGTACAAATACGACTCTCGTTATCCATGCTGGAGTGAATAACTTGAGACTTACCTCCTTGGACTACATGAAGAGAGACATGGAAGAGCTCTTGGATCATGTGGCCCAGGCAGGTATGACCCTAGCCCTGAGTAGCATTCTGCCTTCGCCCAAAATTATACCACAGTATAAGGACAAAATGATTGACTTCAACAATTGGCTAAGCTTCTGGTGTCATTCAAAGGGGATCCAGTATCTGTCTGCCTTGGAAGACATGATCGACAAACTACAATGCTTGCCTGAGATGTCTGCACCTGTCACCCCTGGGATTCAGGTTACTGGCTAAAGCTCTTGCCACCCCTGTAGTGCCTTCTGTAGGCAAGGTTCAAAGAACAAAACCACCACCATAACAGATGCAAGCATGCAAAATTTGAAGGTAATGCTACTCAGTGCTAGAAGTCTAAACCTCAAAATGCACTCTCTCGAGGCACTCCTAAAAATGGAGAACATCGATATCTATGCAGTAACTGAGACCTGGTTCAAGGCTCCAGAGAGCACCCCTGCAATACCAGGCTACAATTCTTAACACACTTTTCGGCCACAAAACCAAGACCGAAACACTAAAGGTGGAGGAGTGCCCATATTCACCAAGGTTATTCACACCTCCAGGCTAGTTGCCCAACACAATGCATCTGAAATTCTCCAGGTGCAACTAACACTAGGTAAGACTGCAATCCAACTTGTAGCTTGCTACAGATCCCCCACCATGCCCCAAGATTCTCACTACACCTTTCTAAACATACGGGAAAATATTAAGACACAGCCAAACACCCTAATACTGGGTGATTTCAACTACCCTGCCATTAACTGGGAAAACTACTTTGGTACCAACTTCTTTTCCCAAAGGTTCTTGGAATTCATAAATTCCAACGCCCTGGATCAAATAATCCATTGTCCCACCAGGGGCTCCAATATCCTAGATCTGGTCATTACCAACATGAAAGATAGATGCTCCACACCAGTAGTCACCCCCTCATTGGTCAGGTCTGACCATAAGCAAATCACCCTTGACATCCACATCCCACCCCCCCAGTAAGGAAACCTCCTTAAAAAACTTCTCCAAAGCCAACTTCATGCTACTGAAGTCAGAAGTGACAAACTTCATGACAAAAAACAAAAGAAGAGCCAGCAGTCCACACTGAAGAAGGCTGTGTAGATAATACCAGCCGAAACCGGTTTGTGTATCTCTTTGCTGTCCTATGTATTCACAATAAATTGCTTTATAATAGGGTTTTGGTCTTGCTGGCTCTTCTTTTGTTTTTTGTATCAGTTTTTTGAGCCGTGCAATTGCTTACGTGCAAACTACTTCTTTATATCATACAAACTTCATGACACCCATGCAGATGGGATCTGAAAGTTCGACTGCATAATCCTACACTAAGGCACTGTACGAGCACATCCACTCGTGCATGAATCGTGCCATCCCAAATAGAAACAAGATGCTCTCCTCCAAAAAAAGGAAGCCAATCTGTTGGACCCTGCTATAAACAAACTATACAACAGAAGGAAGAAACTGTTGAAGAAAAGAGAAAAATCCCAGGATGCAAAAAACTCCCTTACCAGCCTCAGTAAGAAGCTGAAGAACCCTCATTAAATCCTCAAAAGCTAGTTCCGAAAATAAAATTGCCAAAGATTCCAAAGACAACCACAACACATTCTATAGTTGTCAAGAATCTAAATGGCAATGCTTAGATCTCCTTTGAGCTTCAACAGAATGGCATTAAATGTACTGATCCCAAGGATCTTGCTAATATCCTGGCAGACCGATTTAGTGCCAACTTCACCCCCCCCCTCTCACCCCCTATAGGGCCCATCTCAATACCAAAAGATTGCCAAATTCCGGTAATCACGGCCACACGGGTAGAAACCACACTCTCCAAAGCTAAGAATACAGCATCCATGGGACCAGATGACATCCCAGGCTGTGTACTACATGAACTGCAAAACGAACTGGCATCTCCCCTAAGTGCCATGTTTAATCATAGCCTCACCTCAGGCTTCGTGCCCACTGAGTGGCGCACAGCTACAGTTATCCCACTCCACAAGGGGGGATCCACCTTGGATCCCGGGAACTACCGTCCCATCAGTCTGACGAGCCTGATCTGCAAGGGCATGGAACGCATTGTCATAGAACATGTAAACAAAGACATTGGCAACCTTCAGACACTGGACCCCACCCAGTTTGGGTTTGTGAAGGGTCGATCTTGTCTACTGAACCTGATTGACTTCTTCGAATCAGTCTCCAGAGCTGTGGATGAGGGTAAGGCGGTCCACACAGCCTATTTGGACCTTGCCAAGGCCTTCAACACCATCCCCCCACTCTGGAATCCTAGATAAACTTACTAAGCTGGGCATAAATCCCTACATCACTCTATGGGTTGCCAACTGGCTTACTGACAGAACCCAGACTGTAAAAGTAGCCGACTCCAAATCCATCTCCAGACAAGTGGATTCATAGGTTCATAGATTAGTACTAGGCTAACTGCCGTTGCAAGCCATTTTAAGCCTAGCCAATTATCCCCTGTGAGATTCAAACCCTTTATCTTGTGTTTGTTAGGCAAACACCTTAACCATTAGGCCACCCTACCTCATGGTTCAGTCCTGGGACCACTCTTGCTTGGCATCTACTTCCCTGAAGTACAGGCCAACACTAAGGAACTCTGGCTAACAAAGTTTGCAGATGACTGCAAACAGGGAGCCATTATTGAATCCCCAAATGATGTGGATATTCTACAAAAAGGCCTTACAGAAACATATGCCTGGTGCCAGACCCATGGACTCAAGCTTAATGCCAAGAAATGTATAGTTATCCCCTTTGAAAAAACCATGTACCCATGAATTACCACATAGGTGGCAGTACACTAAACATCGAAAGTGTGATGAGAGACTTAGGGACACAGATGGACAGTGGTCTCACTTTCGATAACCACATCGCCACAACAGTCAGGAAATCCTTCTATGTGGCACACCTCATCGCCAAGGGCTTTTCATCCAGAAAAAAGGAGGTCATTGTTCCACTGTACTCATCCCTCATTAGAGCCATTATAGAGTATAATGCCCCGTTTGGCATGTACCTCGCAGCACATCTGCAACAGCTGGAAAGGCCACAGAAATACCTCACTAAAAAAATCACAGGCCTAAAGCAAATGCCATATGCTGACCATCTAAAAAAACTCAAGCTATACTCTGTGGCATATCGTCTACTCAGAGGCGATTTCTGCTTAACATACAAGGCCATGTCAAACCCTGAGCTGTTGGACATGCTCCACTTAAAGAAATCCCAATCTCTCAGAGCCACACGCTCCAGGGATCTAAACCTTGTCATCACAATGAACAAAGCATGCTGGAGGGATAGGTTCCTGACCCAGAGACTCCCCATACTCTGGAATATACTGCCCATACATGTCAAGCAGAGCGCGTCCTTGGCCCTCTTCAAAAGGAACCTTGATGTTTGGATGGGAGATAGGAAATTCACCCCGGGGATCATGTCAGTCGCCCTGCTAGACAGGGGTCCAGAGAACTAAATACTGTGGGAAGAAATATCCAGAGAATTGTTATGGCTAGGCTTGTAGCCGATAGCCTAGTACCAACCTATGAACATTTATCAAGACTAAATGACATTCCAATATCATCTGAAAAAGTTTTGACAGCCTGCAGCTTTGCTTTTAGATGTTCTTCATGTTTCACTGTTGAAGTCATCACATTTGGGTTATCTGCCTGCAGGTAGCCCTCAGCCGGCCAGAATACCAGAGTCTTGGGATTTCTGCATCGGATGCTGTCGCTTCTTCCATGACGTCAGGGGTATAAAACATGCAGCCGACGCCATTACATCAGTCTTTCTTGCTGTGCCTGAAGCAGAAGCAGTTGGCAAGTGCCGGTCGACCGACTCCTGAAATTTTCGTTTTTGAGTTTCAGACCTGAAGTCTTCTAAAAGAGAAGTACCCCATTGGGGATCCTTTTTTCTTGCTTTAATCGATGTCAGAAAAAATTAATAATGGTCTTGCCTGTGGAAAGCAAATACCTCATAGAGATTTTCATTCTTACTGCATCACCTGTTTAGGCCCAGACCACGATGTCACTCGCTGTCGGTTTTGTGCCTTGTTCAACGCCTGAACCATTCGTTGTTGGGCTATTTTTGTAGCTAAATACATTCGCTCTCATTCTCTGTACTCCGAAATGGCTTCGTTAAGTCATCTGACTACAGATCTTCCGAAAAAAACGTAAGGATAAAGACAGAGACCGCATAGGTCCAACACTGCCGACGATACTTCCATTAAGCTAGTCACCAGTCCGCCGATACTCAGTGAGGCGCTTTTGCAGCCCCTGATGCCCACTTCTACAGATTCGCAGGCCTCTACTGAGACCCATTCGGAGTCCGATATGCCACGAGATGCTTCTTCGACTATTTAATCTGCGGATGTCTCTACCTTGGATGGGTCCAGAGCCGCTGTGCAGGCACCGGCTTCTGAGGGTGTATTCAGGCCTACTGATTTTCATATTAAACAGGCGACTCCGTTTCAACCAAAAAATGCCGAGTTCCTCATGCCTAAAGTTCACAGTACGCCTAGAAAACAGATGACCAAAGCGCATTCTCAGGCCCACATGCCTCAAAAACAAATGATGAGAATGGCTGAAGACCTTATTACCCTAATCAGGGGAAGGCTGCCTTCCCCCTCTAAGAGACCTAGAACTGATTTTCCTTCTGATTCTTCTGATCAGGAATCTGATATCTCTGTTCCTTCTGATTACCAGGACTTACTTACCCTTATTTACATATGAGGATTCTGATGCAGAGGATTCCATTCCCTCTGCTTCCCCTTCAGAACCTATTACTTTTGGCGAAACCTTGCATACCCTTAGGGAGCATTTTCGATGGGAAAGCCAGGACTATTCTCAGTCCAAAAGGAGACTTAGGGAATTTTTAAAACCTGCTTCAGCACAGGCCTCTAACTATCCCCCCTGTTCTGGAGATTGTAGATGATGTTTTCTTGGAATCCAGCCTTACCCCGGATACTTTGCCTCCAGCTCCCAAGAAACCTGACAGGTACTATAGAGTACCTGACTCTCTCAAATTCCTCTTCAAGAATCCTGCTGCAGACCCAGAGACCATTTCCCAAGGAACAAAAGACATTAAGGCTACTATTGCCAAAAATCCTACCCCTTCTGACAGGGATTCCAGGGCTTTAGACAGATGGGGTAAGAAGGTATACACCTCTGCTACTCTGGCCATTTGGGCATTAAATTGCCAGTTTCATATGTTAAAATAGCAGCAGCATATTATGGGGGTACTTAAACAGAAAATGATGATTCCTGACTGTGCAGAACACAAAGATTTACAGTTGTTAATGCATTCTGCTGCCAAGTTGGCAAAGTGTGGTTTTGATGCTTTAGAAGCATCTTACAGGGCTGCTGTCACTGGGTCTGTACTTAGAAGACATGCTTGACTTAAGGAACAAAACTTGCCAGATCATGTAAAAGCAAAATTACTGGATGCACCCTTAAACCAAGAGTGCCTTTTTGGCAGTAAAGCAGAAGCCGTCCTCAAAAGAATGGAGGAAAAAGCTAAATCTATGCAAACTGTTTAAGATCTCTTACAAGTGCAGCCACCTAGATTCAGTAGGCATTGGCCGTCAAAGAACTGGTCCTTTCTAGTCCCTTCCAGGCCTTCTCAGCCCAAACCCAGGAGCAGCAGACCACCAAGACTTCAGTCACATTATGCACCAATCTAAGTAGTGGGGGTGCTCCCACGTCCAAATCAGGCAGTAGTAAGCTTACCCCCTATGGTAAAATTGCATAATGACTAATCCTTAACTACTCCAAGCCTTGACCAGCTACTTTCACCTTTAGGAGGAAAACTCACCCTGCATACAAAAAACTGGGAATACATTACGCAAGACAAATGGGTTTTAAACATAGTTGCCCTATGATACAGATTCCACCTCCACTCACTCCCAACCCTAAGTGGGATGGCCAGACCCCCCCCCCCAAAACCAGTGGGTGGAGGCCCAAAAGCAAGTGCTCTCTCTCCTCACCATCAAGGCTATTCAAACTGTTCCAACAGAACAAAGGGGGACAAGGCTTTTATTCAAGACTGTTCCTGGTTCCTAGAAAAGAAGACTCCTTGTGTCCTATCCTCGATCTGTCTATTCTCAACACCTTTCTGGTGGTTCCAGAATTCAGAATGCTAACTCCCCTACAGCTGCTTCATATGCTAGCCAAGGATGCCTGTCTGGCGACCCTAGACTTAAAAGAAGTTTGCCTTCACATCCCAATCAGGGAATCTTGCAGGAAATACCTATGCTTCAGGGCAGGCTCCATGCACTATCAGTTCTCTACACTTCCATTTGTTTATCTACTGTGCCCAGGGTATTCACAAAGTGCCTAGCTCCTGCCATTGCATTTTGCAGGCAGAGAAATATTTAGATTTACCCATACTTGGATCGTCTGAGGCGGAAAGTCAGGACTTGCTATTACAGCACATGGCATTTGTAAAGAGACTTCTAGCTTCACTGTGGTACACTATCAATGAGAAGAAATCAAACCTAGTACCCTGCCAACAGATTGTATTCCTGGGAGCAAGCTTGAGCACAACTTCCCAGATGGAATTCCTCACTCCAGAGAAACAAATTTATTTGACAACCTACTTCAACCTACTGGCCACAAAACCCCAGCTATCTGCAAGGAAAATACTACAAGCTCTGGGGTTTATGGCCTCTTGCATTCTGTTAATTCCATGTGCAAGACTGCATATGAGTAAACATCAATGTTATCTAAAACGTCTATGGTGTCAACATTCCCAGGACCTGGAAACAATAATTCCTGTCATCCCTTGTCTAAGGGCACAGTTCCTTTGGTGGGCAGAGGCCTGCAACCACAACAAGGGGCTCCCTTTCACTCTACCCCCTGCCACCCAAACCCTAACAACAGACGCATCAAACTATGCATAGGGGGCTCACATGGCAGGTCAGTGCATTCAGGGCAAATGGAACCCAAACCCGATGCACCTGCCTATCAATCAAAAAGAAATGTTAGCTGTACAGAATGCTCTGACAGCCTTCAAAGACCTTATTCTTCCAGGACAACTATTGGTAAAGACAGACAACACCACAGTTGTGTGGCACACAAACAAGCAGGGGGGGGGGAACTCATTCCTACCCACTGTGCAGACTAGCAATGGCTCTGTGGAACACAGCCTTGAGCAACCAAGTGTGCCTACAAGCTCAATTCCTGCCAGACAAACTAAATTCACTGGCAGATGACTTAAGCAGAAATCTCATGGACCCACACGAATGGAAACTGGAACCCAAAATATTCAAGCTGTTGAGGAGCAAATGGGGGACTCCGGAAGTAAATTTGTTTGCCTTCCCTCAGAACTACCAATTGAACAAATACTGCACCAGAACTCCCCACAATCAAGCTTGGAAAGTGGATGCCCTGTCCTTTACCTGGGAAAGCCTCTCAGTTTATGCCTTTCCCCCTCTGCCTCTCCTCTCGAAAGTTTTACTAAAGATCAAACAGGACACGCTAAGGACAATCCTGATTGCACCAGACTGGGCACGCCAGCACTGGTACCCTCTTGCGCAGTCTGACAGCGCTACAACCATGACACCTACCTCAGACCCCTTCCCTGCTGTCCCAGCAGGCAGGCCAGATTCTGCACCCTCGGCTTCAAACCCTGAACCTTGCAGCCTAGCTAATCCCCTGAGCTCACCTCTAGCAACCCTCAGTAAGCAGGTGCTGGATGTCATTCTTGGAAGGAGGCTTAGTACTAGAAGCTCCTATTCAGAAAAGTGGAAAAGATACTGTTCCTGGAGCCAGTCTCAGGGGATGGGCACAACGGTGCCCAGCTTACCTCTTATACTAGATTACTTAACAGAAATGCTGCACAAGGGCTTATCCTTCTCTTCAATTAAGATTCATGCCTCAGCCTTCTCAGCTCATTATAATACTGAGCCACCCCTCTTCTCTCATGCTCTGGTAAAACAGTTCCTTAGAGGGGCCAAAAATTTAAGACCCCCCCCCCCAGGAGAGCTCCCACTCCAACCTGGCACCTTAACTTTGTTCTAGAAAAACTTACTTTTCCCCCCTTTGAACCAGCTGCTACAGCAGAGTTGAAATTCCTCTCTTGGGAAAACAGCTTTACTTTTAGCCATCACTTCAGCTAGAAGAGTGTCTGAACTGCAGGCCCTTATGGTAGTGGAACCTTTCAATGTTAAGTTGTCTGTCTCGCCTTCATTCTTGCTGGATGGTTTCGGAACCGATCCTCGGCAATCTACTAAAGCTCGAGAGCTATTTACTGGCTCGAGGCCCTCCCTATATCCCACAATGCTAGGCGTCAGATCCCCAGATCTCGTTTGCCACTTCAGCTACGAGGTTGCGATTTACTTGGCTCCAGGTCGTAAGGTCGTATTAATCTTTTTTCATATATATATATATATATATATATATATCTATATTAAAAGTTAACTTTAGTTTTTCTCGATAACCTTTTCTTATATTTATAGCTTTCCGGTTAGTTAACTCTCTGTTTACTCCCTAATATTCCCTCTTAGAAACTCGTTTTAGTTAGAGAGTTTCTCCCCCCCCTTTTTTTTTCTCAGTGGCTAATCCCCCCTCCATTTCCTTGTGTTATAGGGTAGTGTTAGCTCTTTTACTTTATTACAGTTGTAGACTTGTGTGTGTGTGTGTGTGTGTGTGTGTGTGTGTGTGTGTGTGTGTGTGTGTGTATATATATGTATATATATATATATATATATATATATATATATATATATATATATATATATATATATATATATATATATATATATATATATATACTTATATATAGTTAACTGTGTAATTGTTTAATATTGTTAGCTTAACTAGTGCGTGCGTGTGTGTTGTTCTGTGTGTTTAAGCACTAGTGACTTTTTTCTTTGGTATCCATCATGTCTAAGGATACCAAAGTTTCAGGTTTTAAGAAGGGTGACTCGTGCTGTCAGACGATGTCTCTGACAGACGGTCACACTTTGCGTTTATTGCTTGGGCCCCCTACACCTGCAGGACTCCTGCTCGGTCTGTCATGCATTCAGCCCGAGAGTCCTGCAGGAGAGTAGGAACAAGCTCATCCTGAGAGGCTTACTTAAGCCAGAAGGATCCCCGACCAAGCCTTCGTCGGGTAAATCCTCTAAGGCCCGCCAAGCCGTCTGCTCTCAGTTCGGAGCCGTCGCCTGGTGGAGCACCTGCCTCCTCATTGGCTCCGGCTGGAGCCGACACCTCTAAACCTCAGTCGGCTCCGACTTTACTGTCAGAACCATCTTCGAGCCAAAAACGTTCTAGGTCCCCTTCCCTAGAATTGGTTCGCTCGGCTCCGAGGTCACCATTACTCCAATCTGAGAAAAGCCATAGGTCCCACTCATCTCTGTCTTCCAGGCTATCTATCATGACCTAGAGAGGGTGGTCAACAGACTCCTTAAGTCACAGGCCCTGGCCAAAATTTTAACCAGCCCATCTCAACAGACTGTGGCTGTCCCGGTATCTACAGCAGTTCCTCGTCCGACTCCCTCTTTGTATTCGGTGCAAGAGCTGGTTGGGACTCGAATCTTGGTAACATCGTAACCGATACGACACCTTTTGGCTCCTTCGTCGGCTCCGATCTCTTCCTTGGTTCCATTTTTGGAGGGATCTGGGCCCCAAGACTCACTCGTCGGCTCCGAGAGGGCGAGTGGCATCGGACCCTTGTCCGACCCCATTCTCCCTCTCAAAGCATCGGCACAGGTGAGCTCGGCCCAGCCATCGGCCTTGGAGTCGTCCCTCTCGGTGCCGACAGGGGTTCTTGTCTCCTCGGAGTGGGGACCTTCTGCTCTGCCTGACAGGGGTGCCTTCGAGGTCATGAGGAGTGTGCTGACTCCTGAGTCGGCCCCTCGATCAGCCCCTTCGGCTCTCCCCCCCCCCCATGGTGTCTGCATCGGTCTCTGTCCACCCTCCTGACCTCAAGTGTGGAGAGCAAATGCTCCAGGCCGCCCCATTGGGCTTATCTTCCTCTTCCAAGGCCTGCCCCGATCCTTTGGAGGAGCCCCCCCCGGAAGAGAAAATGTAAGAGGAAACATGTCGACTCCCCCGAGTCAGTCACGCCTGATACCAACTTGGAGAATTCGGAAGGGTCCCCAAGATCCCCTCTGAGGATGTCTCCTTTTCAGGCATCCTATAAATCCTTAAGCAGAGGGGGAGCTGGACTGCCCTTAACCCTTCGGAGGATGAGTCGGTCCCTGGACACGTTTGGTTCTCACCCTTCCACCTCCTGGGTGTCTCCACCTTTCGACCCACTAATGGAAGTGGTGGCTCAAAAGGCGTGGTCAGTCCCACACACAGTGGAACCAACTCCCTGTAGGCCCACTAAATTTATTACAGCCCCACCCAACAAGCAATTTTTGACAAAAGGTGTCCCTGTTGATGCCATGGTGGTTGCAGCAGCCACAAAGATGGAGTTGGCTGACCCTTCGGTGCCTGTCCATCCACCTAATAAAGAATTTAGGACAATGGACAGGGAAGCGGGTGTTTTCCCTCAGCGACCTTCTCTATGCACTCGAATTATCTGTGCCATTTCACCCGTCTCCAAAGGGATCTTCTTAAGGAACTGGGAGATACCCTTCAGGATCCATCAGCTGTGGGGGCTCAAGATAAGATAAACTCCCAGCTGGCGACACTTAATTCTGTCGTCAACGCCTCCATGCGGCTTATTTCTTATGCAGCCGATGGGGCGACTAGGGCCGCAGGTACAGGCGTGGCTTTGAGAAGACATCCCTGGATGCAGTTATGCAACTTTGCTGACCTCTTTAAGGCGTCCTTCACCAATACCCCCTTTGGTTCGGCTCTGTTTGGACCACAGGTGAAAGATACCCTTACCAGGTGTGAGCAGGAAGGCAAGACTGTCTCTGCTGTGGGAGTCTGTTTTTCCACTCCCTCTAGACCATACCCCAAGGGTCAGAAGAGTGGAAAAATGTGGTTTCGGAAACCCCAGGGAGTCGTGCCTGACACATGTGGCGAGTTTCCCTCCAGGGGCAGGGGAGGGAACAATAATAGATGCCGCTCGAGGGGCAGAGGGGGCCCGCAGAATCAGGGTAGCAGAGAATCGTTCTCTGACCAACCCTTTCAGCACCCCTGAGGGGCTACCCGACTGTCCACCTTCGGAGGCAGTCGAGGGAAGATTGTCACTGTACCCAGAAGCTTGGCAGCTCCTCACACAAGACAAATGGGTACGGTCTATCATATCCGAGGGTTACAAGATTCCCTTTGTCCACACCCCGGTACAAACAACCAAGTCCCTTCCAGATGTTCCACCCGGTCTAAGGGAACAGGCAGTGCTAGAAATTTCAAAACTGCTAGACAAACGGGCCATCCAGCCAGTACCAGCAGACCAGCAAGGATCCGGAATCTACTGCAAGTTCTTTTTGGTGCCAAAAAAGACAGGGGACTGAAGACCCATTTTGGATCTCAGCAGGCTAAACAAGTCTGTTCAAAGAACAAAGTTCCGGATGGTCACGCTCCAGTCCATTCTACCCTTTTTGGGTCAGGACAATTGGATGTGCTCCATAGATCTTCAGGATGTGTACTACCATATCAAAATGAACAGGCGCTCCAGAAGGTTTCTCCGCTTCCAGCTGGGAGCCAGTCACTATCAATTCAGGGCCCTGCCCTTTGGTCTCACCACAGCCCCCAGGGGTGTTCACCAAATGCATGGCAGTGGTTACGGCTCACCTGAGACGGCGAGGTTTCCAGGTGTTTCCATATCTCAACGACTGGCTCCTTACTGCTCCCACCAGGCATCAGCTACTGCGAGCCAGGGATTATACCATCCAAACTTGCTCCGAGCTAGGTATATCCATAAATTTCAAAAAGTCTGCATTGTTGCCTTCTCAGTCTATTATCTTTATAGGCGCAATCTTAAATTCAAAAGATCTGTCTGCAAGGCTTCCTTTCGACAGAGTTTCAGAAATCTGCCGACATGTGCAAGTCTTACTACAGTGCAACAGGATTCAGGCCAGAGTTGTACTAAAGACCTTGGGCCTCATGGCAGCAGCAATCATACTACTTCCCCTGGCTCGCTTTCACATGCAGCTTCTTCAGTGGATGCTTTTTACTCAATGGTCCTTTCAACAGCTTCCAATGTCTCACAAGATAATAATCACTCAATCATGCAAAGACCACCTGGCTTGGTGGATGGTCTCCCCTCTGATACTCCAGGGCAGACCATGTGTTCTTCCTCCTCCTGTTGCCACAGTGACCATGGATGCCTCCCTGATCGGGTGGGGGGGGGGCATTTTCAGGACAGGACTGTCTAAGGCACCTGGCAACCCCTAGAGTACCATCTGCACATAAATGTCTTGAAGATGAGAGCGGTGCTTTTGGCGTTGCAAGCTCTTCAGGACTCTACCCATCAGGACTATTGCAATTCAGACAGACAATATGTCTGTAGTGTGCTACATCAACAAGCAGGGCGGAACCAAGTCCTATCCCTTATGTCGAGAAGCACTCAGACTCTGGCAGTGGGCGATCTCCTCTCAACGGTTTCTGATAGCAACGCACATCCCCGGGAGGTCCAACGTCATAGCGGACAGGCTAAGCAGAGCTATTCTCATGCCTCACGAGTGGTCTCTCAATCAATCAGTAGCGGACAAAATCTTCCGCAGATGGAGTTCAACCTTGCTGCGACCTTTTTGCAACCCCTCTCAACAGCAAATGCGACGACTTCTTCACTCTCTTCCCCCTTCCCGGCCACTCCCCCAGAGACGCTCTAGTTCACGAATGGCCCTGGGGTCTTCTGTACACTTTTCCACCTTTTCCCCTATTTCCCAAGCTAATTCAGAAAGCAACCGCTTTGGGATTCAGGATGATCCTCATTGCCCCTTACTGGCCTCGACAAATTTGGTTCCCGTTCCTGCATCGCCACCTGCTGGAGCAGCCGTGGAATCTGGACCCAGTGTCAGACCTGTTGGTCCATCAGTCGGGCAGGCTGCACCAGTCCCTTCAGTCTCGCAACCTTACAGCTTGGTTGCTCCACTTCCAACTTTAGCCAGGCTTCCGCTAATTTCTCAGCCGGTGTGTGAAATCATCCTTTCTTCGCACAAATCTGCCACCAGGAAGACTTATGCTAGTAAGTGGAAACATTTCTCCTTCTGGGCAGAGGCTAGGAATATTGACCCTTTTACAGCCCCTGTCCGTCATGTTTTAGATTTTTTAGCAGGGCTCTTTCAAGCTGGTTCCTCCTCTGCCACTATTAGGGTCCAATTAGCTGCTATTGCAAATTTCCATGCTAGCCTGTCAGAAACCAGCATCATGTCCCACAAACTTTGCAAGGCCTTTCTCAAAGGAATTTTGTTACTTAGGTCCCCTGTCAGAGATCCCCCACCTCCGTGGGACTTGAACTTGATATTGGCTTCCTTGATTCTCCCCCCTTTGAACCAGCAACTTCCTGTTCCTTAAAATTGCTCTCCTGGAAGACTCTCTTTTTGGTAGCCATCACATCAGCTAGGAGAGTTTCGGAACTTCAAGCCCTCTGTATTCGTCCTCCTTATCTTGTGTTTCATAAGGACAGAGTTTCACTTAGGCCTAATCCTTTGTTTTTACCCAAGATACCCTCTGAAACAAATCTGATTCAGTCTATTGATCTGCCCGTATTTTTTCCTAACGATTCGAACAAAGCTGAACAAAATTTGCACCACTTGGATGTTCACAGGCAATTACGTTTCTACTTGGACAGGACTAAGCAAATAAGAAAATCAGACCAACTTTTCCTATCTTATGCTGAGGGCAAACAAGGACGGCCATTTTCCAAAGTAATCTTATCCAGGTGGTTGTCCTCTATTATTACCTTGATTTATCAACTCAGACATATACAACTCCCTGCTAAACCTAAAGGTCATTCCACCAGAGCATTGGCTATGTCGGTAGCCTTTCAAGCAAGACTACCAGTGGAATCTATTTGTGCCGCAGCCACTTGGGCCACTCCTCATACATTCATTTCGCATTATAAGTTGGATGTGGCCTCTAGGAATAGAGCTGAGTTTGGTTTCACTGTGCTCTAGAGTCTGTTCCGATGAGCCACCCAGGACTAAGGTGCTAGGGACGGTGTCCCATCCAGCAAGAATGAAGGCGAGATAGACAACTTAACATTAAGAAGTTATGTACCTACCATAACGTTCCATGTTAGTTGTCGTCTTATCGCCTTCTTTCTTGCGTCCCACCCTCCATCCCCCTAGCCTGGACAGACCGAGAAGAGTCCCTTTTTGGGGCCTTCTTCCTCTGGACAACTCTGATGTACATTGTGTCCTCCTCTGTCTTTGTACTATAGGTTTCCTTGTGGTTGGACAGGTTCCTTGAAACTTTCCTTGGTGTTAACTCTGCCAAATGAGATCTGGGATCTGACGCCTAGCATTGTGGGATATAGGGAGGTCCTTGAGCCAGTAAATAGCTCTCAAGCTTTAGTAGATTGCCGAGTCGGAGCTGAGGTTCGGCTCTGAACCCATCCAGCAAGAAAGAAGGTGAGAAGACGACAACTAACATGGAACATTATGGTAGGTACATAACTTCTTATCTTTCATGCGGACAGGGTTTGCCTCAGGACTTAACCCATCTTTTATGCCCAAGGTGGTGTCTAGTGTGGCCTTAAACCAGTACGTTCATTTGCCTCCCTTTTCCCCTAATCCTTGGAATAAGGTGGAAAGGATACTGCATTCTCTGGACATGCACAGACAGCTTAGATTCTATTTGGACAGGACTAAGCCTTTCAGAAAATCTGACCAGCTGCTAGTTAACTTTGCTGCAGGGGCAGAGGGGGAGGGCCATTTCAGAGCAAACCATTTCTAAATGGATAGCACATTGCATCCATTTCTGCTACAAGCACCATGCCAAACCTTCCCCACAGGGGATAAAAACACATTCCACTAGGGCTTGCATCTACCTCTACTGCATTTCTCAGAGGAGTCCCTACCAGGGACATCCTGGAAGCTGCAACCTGGAGTTCTGTACATACTTTTACCAAGCATTACCACTTGCCTATATTTTCTAAATCCAGAGCTGGATTTGCCACAGCAGTCTTACAGGGCCTGATTACTAGCCGTAATGCTTCTTTATCTACCTCCACCCTTCCTTAGCTTTGGAATCAACCCATATGCGATGACTGCAACATTGAAACACGAAGTACATAGTACAGTTGTGTACACTTACCATAAATGTAGATGTTCGAGTGTATTCACTGTTGCAGTCCTGGTTACCCTCCCTCCAGCCTCGATTGTCTTTGCTTTCACCTATCATTTTGGTTTGGCATATCTTATACTATGTGTATTTGCTTTTTGCTGGGGGTGTTACACACAGTATAATTGCTTCCTATTGTGGGTCACTTGACATCTGGTGCAAGAAAAACTGATGTAATGATGTTGGCTGCATGTTTTATACCCCTGATGTCATGGAAGAAGCGACAGTATTCGACGCAGAAATCCCAAGACTCTGGTATTCAGCCCAACTGAGGGCTTATCTGCAGGCAGATAACCCAAATGTGATGAGTGCAACAGTGAATGCACATGAACATTTACATTTATGTTAAGTGTACACAACTGTACTTTCCTCATCTGATGACCTATACAGTTTTAAATCATCGACAAAGAGAAGCTGAGAAGTCATTAGGCTGTTGTTTTTTAGGATCCAAATTGTAGCCATGACCTAAGCTGTTAAGTCAACAGCTTAATGGATTAATGGCAAGGCAGAATACCAACAGTGACAGTCACCCTGGAATATCCCCCTTTGAATTTTTATCCCTGGGATAATAATTTGTCCTTTATCGTGTCTTGCTTGCAAGTGGTCTGCCACTGTTTCATGGTTACTGTAATGTAGTCAGTCAGTGTAGGGTGTATCTTATACATTTTTAAGCACTCTTTTATCCATGAATGGTGGGATACTATCAAATGCTTTTTTGTAGTCACTCCATACCATACCAAGATTCTTCCCCTTCTTACAGTTCTTCACTATAACTTTAACAACAAATGATCCTTTGTTCCATATGACTTTCTTTTATTGCTGTTTTGTTCTACTGCCATAATTGAGTTTTCTTCTAAATGACTTTAAACTCTGCGTCAATTCCCTTGTATAGTTTATATGTCGTTGGAAGACAAGTTATTGGTCTATAATTTGTAGGGTAGCTTGCAGGTTCACTCTTAAGTAAAGATCATTGGTGGGTCTGTAGGTGTCCTTCCATGTCACTGTTTCAGTATTCGTCACATAAGGGGGATCTCCTACCAAGGACAACTCAGTGTCAGGCCAGTATACCAAAGCCTTCAGCTCTTTCAGGCACCATACATCACATGTATTCTTCCTGCGCACAACATAGGGCATAAAGGTGACGGTACAGACACATGCCCAGAACTACTTTGCTGTCCAGTCTGAATGCCATTACCAAACATCAGTCTAATTGTCTTTTTGCTGTGCTGGTTATCAAATCGTGTTTTCAGATAAGTGCCCCATTGAGATTTCTTCTTTCCCTTTTCTTGTTGCTGTGTTCATATCATCCGGAAAGGTAAAATGTCAGTGTGGGAGGAGGATTCTCCATAAAAACTATTATGACCAATGGCTGTCTTGTTTGGGTGCTTCCCATGATCATATGCAGTATTCTGTCTGCCAGGCATTTGTGCCTAAGACCCTATGTAGTCACCTCTTCTACTTGTTCATAAACCTGGAGAACCAACATCTTAAGTTGTTGGCTGAGGGTGCTGTGGCAGAATCCTCCCATTTTGAGGGCAAGCTGTCTTCCAAGTAGACCAAAAATGCAACTTCTGATATCCTTCTATTCTCATGTTGCAGTAGTCTTACTGTGAGATCCTCCACCTCAGGCTACCCGAACATCAGCTCCTATACAAAAGCTTTCAGCCTGGTTGCTGTTGGTGTATGGGGCATCACACACAGAGCCATAAACCAGGGACCTTAAATGTGATGTCTGCATGCACAGACCTCAGAACTTTTCTGACTCAGTCGACCGTCAGTTCGATCGCATCGCTCCTCTTTATCAAGACGTCCAAAGCTAAGTACCCCATTGGGTATTTCTTACTTATACTATTTGCTTGAACTTGGAGGAAATGACCAAGAGCACTACACCAGAGGTAAAAAATCCAACAAATTTATTCCACAACGATGAGAGTTTAGCGCTTTCATCAAAAGTGCATTACATTGACTTCTTCAGAACTACATAACACAATTGTTACTGATTTAATCAACCTGCCCTACTCCACAATTGGTCAACCAAAAAGGTTGTCATTTCCTGTTGAAAGATGTCATCCTACTACATAGGTCATTTCCTACATTCCCTTATAAGGATTGTTAGACCAAAAATAAAACCTATGTTAAAAACATTATATAAAGGAAACAGCTTTTAATTTTAACATGGAACTGATAGAAATTTTGTCATTGAGCCCAGGTGGCACACACGCATTTAACCTTATTTGCCACTTGAGTTCTAGAAATTCAAGAAAATCATCAACAGGTCCACCCCTTACACCCAAGTCAACCTGCTCTAATACAAAAAACTTGAAACAGTGTGTGGGATGTAATTTAATGTGCTTGAATAAGGCATTAGTCTCCCTATGTTTGTTGATATAACTGTGTTGATAAATCTGTTGTCTTAAAGCTCGGACAGTTTTACCCACATAGTAACAGTCACAACCTGTACAGGATGCGACATATACAACCCCCTTACTGTAACAAAAGTACTTTTTGTGTGTAGTGATTTTCCCAAAATTCCTAAGTTTAATAAATTCGGCATCGACAATAAAAGAACATTGGGTGCATCTTCCACATCTGAAAGTACCACCTGGTCCTGGTGCCACCTTTTTTCCTTTCAACTAGACCTTTGAAAGATGTACACTTTACTTTTTGTATACCACCAGGGTTTTTTCACCTAATTTGTTAATGATATTCTCATCAATACGAAACATATTCCAACAATCACAGATGATGCTTTTGATATAAAAAAAAATCAGTAGTGAAAGGTAATACTAATGCCCTGCTAAAACTGTTAATTTTCTCCGTTCCTAGGGATCTAATTAACCCCAAAGGGTTGTCCAATAATAATCTATAAACCCCATTAGTTCTTTTTTTTTGCACCTCCCCTATTATGTCTTTGACAAATTGAGGGGGGTAGCCTCTTTTCTGTAACATCCCCAGTAGTAGGTCGCATTCTCTAAAAAAAAAAATCATCATCTTCTGAAACCATTCTAGCCAATCTTACACATTGACCCTTCACAAGGGATTTCTTCTGGTGCAAGGTGTGCCAGCTCTCAAAATGCAAGAGAGAGATGGATTACATGGGTTTCCTATAGAGATGTGATGTAAATCTCCCCTTAGAATAATCCTTCCTGATAGTCACATCAAGGTAATTCAACATATCATGGTCCTTGGTCATGGTAAACTTGAAAAAAGTGGTGGTGTTGTTAATATAATTGAAAAACCTGTCTAACATGTTAATATAATTGAAAAACTTGTTTTGTCAAAAATTGACCCAGGCTTCTTTTGACTGTGCTTCCTTGTGACATTGTACTTGGAAGACTGTTCTTCTTCAACCAGTAGAGTGTCTTAACTTCAGGCACTCATGGCTATTCCTCCTTTCTTGGTTTTCAGTAGAGACAGGGTGTCTCTTCATACTAATCCTCCTTTTATGGCCAAGGTGATCAATGGCTTGTCCCTTAATCAGTCTGTTCATCTTGCTTCCTTTTTTCCTTCTCTGCAGTCCGCCAGCGAGAAGGCTTTTCATGGCTTGTATTTACGTAGACAGCTCATATATTGTTTAGACAAAACTAGTTTGCCGCAATTCTAAGCAGCTTTTTTTTCTTTTCTTTTCATCCCAGAACTTTGGGTTTGGCTGTTTCTAAGCAAACCATCTCCTGTTGGATTTCATTTCCTTTTGTTCTTTTTATGGCATATGTCTTTCCTCATCTGTAAAGTCACATTCTACTAGCGCAGATGTTCTTCGTGTTTCACAGTTGCAGTCATTACATTTGGGTACTGTGTCAGTTGCTGTCTTCTCTTCCATGACATCAGGTCGTCAGGGGTATAAAACATGCAGCCAACGCCATTTTCTTTAGTCTTTCTTGCCGCGCGGTGCCCGAAGCAGAAGCATTTCGCAAGTGCCGGTCGGCCGACTACTGAAATAATTTGAGTTTGAGTTTCGGAACCGAAGTCTTCACTAAAGCTAAGTACCCCGTTGGGGAAACTTTTTTCTTGCCTTTTACCGATGTCAGAAATAGTTAATAATTGTATTACTTGTGGGAAGCAAATACCTCATAAGGATTTCCATTTATACTGTATTCCTTGCCTAGGCCCTGATCACAACGTGCCTGGCTGTCGATTTTGTGCTTGATTTAACCAACACACTATTAAGCGTCGGCATATTTTTGCATCTTAGTATTTTGGAAACAGATTTAACTACCCAGAAATGTCGTCGGATAGCAATCCGACTACCGGGGTACATAAAAAATGCAAAGAAAAGGACAGAGAAAGGCAGTCGAGATCCAAAACCGACGAAGCTTCTCCTAAGCCAGTCACCGGTACTCGGTGAGGTGCTTTCGCAGCCACTGATACCCGCTACCTACGAGTCGCAGGCCTCTACCGACACCCATGTGGAGTCTGGCATGCCGCCAGATACTCAAGGTATTGGACTGACAGATGTATCTCCCTCAGATGGGTCCAGAGACGCTGAGCAGGCACCGGCTTCTGAGGGTGTATTCAGACCTCAACATTTTTATATCAAACCGATGAAAGCTGCAAAACCAAAGGCAAAGACACCTTCTAAAACTAAAAAAAGATGCCTGAGCCACGTGCACAGGCCTCTATGCCTAAAAAGCAGATGATCAAAATGGCTGAAGACCTTATTACCTTGATCAGGGGTACCCATCCCCCTCCAGATAAGAGGCCTAGGCAAGACACTGGCTATGAATCTTCAGATCAGGTTTCTATTTCTTCTGATCAGGAATTATCTTTATCTCCCTATGAGGATTCTGATGCTGAGGTGTCTATTCCATCTGCATCTCCTCCTGAGGATTATTCATTTGGCGAAACCTTGCATACTTTGAGGGAGCATTTTCACTGGGAGAATCAAGACTTCTCAGAATCAAAAAAGAGGCTCAGAGATTTCCTCCTTCTCCCTCAGCACAAGCCTTTAGCCATTCCCCCTGTTTTAGATATTGTGAATGATGTGGTTTCGGAGTCAAGCTTGACCCCTGACTCCTTACCTTCGGCTCCCAGTAAGCCTGACAGGTATTTAGAAACCCTGCTGCTGATCCTGATACTATTTCACAGGGTCCAAAGGGAGTTAAGCCCTCAACAGCAAAAAACCCTACCCCCTCCGACAGAGATTCAAGTGTACTGGACAAATGGGGAAAAAGGTTTATACATCTGCAACCTTGGCAATCATGGCCTTAAACTGTCAATTTCATATGCTTAAGTACCAACAGCATGTTATGGGATTGCTGAAACAGAAAATGATGTTGATTTCAGAACATGCAGAAAATAAGGAATTGCAGGAATTATTGCATGCAGCTGAGCAAGTTGGAAAGCAATGTGGTTTTGATTCTTTAGAGGCCTCCTGCAGGGCCGCAGTTACTAGATCTGTGATTAGGAGGCATGCCTGGTTAAAGGAACAAAATTTTCCTGATCATGTTAAAGCTAAATTGCTAGATGCAGCTTTACAGCATGATTCTGTTTGGTATTAAGGCAGAAGAGGTTTTAAAGAAAATAAGTCTATGCAAACTGTTAAAAATTTCTTACAAGTGCAGCCACCTAGTTTCAGTAGACACTGGCCTACAAAAAATTGGTCCTTTCCTGTGTCAGCCAGAGCTCAAAGGGGCATATCCAGACGCCCTAAGAGTTCCAGGTACCAGGCTCAAGACTCATATACAGGTCAAAGCAATGGGGCACATCCACCTCCAAATTTGGAGCAGATAAAGTGCAAAACTACAGAAAGCAATCCCGATGACTTCCCTCTGCCTACACCAAGCACTTATCTTTTGGCAGCACCCATAGGGGGGAAATGAGCACTTTTTGCTCAAAATTGGCAGTTAATAACCCAGGACAAGTTGGTACTAAACATTGTATCACAGGGATACAGATTCCATTTCCACACACTGCCAATGACAAATGGTTGGCCAGATCTGCCAAAAAAACAACGGGCAGAGGCTCAGAAACAGGTTACGTCCCTCATGGATATGGGGGCCATTCAGGCAGTGCCATAACAGGAAAAAGGACAAGGTTTTTACTCAAGGCTGTTCTTGGTACCCAGAAAGGCAGCTAATATTGGATTTATCGATTTTGAACACATACTTGTACATTATAAAATTCAAAATGCTCACTTTGCAACAGCTTCTGCCCATGCTGGGCAAGAATGCTTGGCTGGTGACTTTAGACCTAAAAGAGGCATACCTGCATGTCCAATAAGACAGTCATGCAGAAGATACTTCAGATTCAAGGCTGGCTTAATGCATTACCAATTCTCTGCACTGCCCTTTGGCTTATCTACTGCGCCCAGGGTCTTTACAAAGTGCCTGGCACCAGTAATTCCATTTTGCAGACAAAGAAGTATTCAAATATATTCTTACTTGGACGACTGTCTCATTCAAGCAGAGAACAAGGACACACTTCTACGACACCTGGCGTTTGTGAAAAGGCTTCTAACATGCCATGGATACACAATAAACGAAAAGAAATCACAACTGGTACCCTCTCAAAAAATAACATTCCTGGGTGCAAGCTTGAATACAACTGCCCAGATGGCTTACCTCACACCAGACAAACAAAGGCAACTGACTACTTACTTCAAACTGATGGCAACAAAAACCCAGTCATCTGCAAGACAAATTCTGCAGGCTCTGGGTTTCATGGCATCCTGCATCCTACTAATTCCATATGCAAGACTGCATATGCGGAAGCTTCAGTGGTACCTAAAAAGTTTATGGAGGCAACATTCACACAGTCTGGAAACAATGATTCCTCTCATCCCCTGCCTGCAACAGGAGTTTCTTTGGTGGGCAAAGGCCTGTCACCAAAACATGGATCGGGCCTTCACTCTACCCCCTGCCAGCCAAACCTTAACAGACTCATCAGATTATGCCTGGGGGGTCCACATGGCAGGAAGATGCATTCAGGGCATATGGGCAACAAATCAAATGCATCTACATATCAACCAGAAAGAGATGCTAGCTGTTCAAAATGCCCTAACAGCCTTCAAGGACTTACTTCATCCAGGACAACTACTGATAAAGACGGACAAACACCACAGACATGTGGTATGTAAACAAGCAAGGGGGCACACACTCGTACCCCTTTTGCAGATTAGCCATGGCACTGTGGGACACAGCTTTTACCTACCAAGTAAATCTTCAAGCTCAATTCCTGCCAGGAAAACAAAACACTCTGGCAGACGATTTAAGCAGAAACCTTATGGATCCTCACGAGTGGAAACTAAATCCACAAGTCTTCAGCATAATAGCAGAGAAATGTGGGAGCCCAGACATAGACCTATTTGCCTGTACTCAAAATTATCAACTAAAAGGATTCTGCACAAGGACTTATCACAGACAAGCATGGAAAGTGGACGCCCTATCCTTCAGTTGGAAAAACCTATCGGTCTACGCTTTTCCTCCTCTGCCTCTTCTACCCAAGATCCTCCTGAAGGTCAGACAAGAGAAGCCAAAGATGATTAATTGCCCTGGACTGACTCCGCCAATACTGGTACCCAATTCTAAGGAACTTGTCTCAATACCCAGCTTGGACCTTGCCTCAAAAACCACAACTACTGTCCCAGGAAAACAATCAGATCCTGCACAATCAACTACAGACTCTGAACCTGGCAGCATGGCTAATCCTATAATCATACAGACGACTCCTCTCAGTAAAGCTGTGATGGATGTCATTTTGGAAGTCAGAAGGCCTAGTACTAGAAAATCTTATGCTGACAAATGGAAGAAATTCTGTGCTTGGAATCAAGCACAAGGAACTGATACAGCAGAACCGCATATTCCTCCGATATTACAATACTTAATTGAGATGCTTGTCAAAGGCCTATCTTTTCATCACTCAAAATCCATGCCTCTGCCATTTCGGCTCATTACAATACAGAGCCACCAATCTGATCTCATCCTTTACTAAAGCAGTATCTTAGAGGAGCCAAAAATTTAAGGCCTCCCAGAAGATCACCATTATCTACATGGGACCTCAATTATGTGTTGGAAAAGCTCACCCTGCCTCCATTTGAACCAGCTGCTACCGCAGATATAAGGTTCTTATCATGGAAGACAGCTCTGCTACTAGCACTTCAGCAAGAAGAGTTTCAGAGCTACAGGCCCTCATGGCTGTAGAGCCTTTTATCATATTTTACCCAGACAGGGTGTCTGAGGGCAAATCCTACTTTTATGCCTAAGGTCGTTTCCAGTGTGGCTCTTAACCAAACAATTCATCTGCCAACTTTTTATCCAAATCCACAGAACAAAGGGGAGAGAATTCTGCATTCCTTGGAATGTACACAGATAGCTAAGATCCTACTTCAGCAGGACTAAAGCTGCAAGAAAAACTGAGCAATTACTAGTGTCACGCTGCAGGATCAGAAGGAAAGGCCATTTCAAAGCAGACAACTTCAAAGTGGATAAGTCATTGCATCCGTTTCTGCTACTTACACCATGGCAAACCTGAGCCCAAGGGCATTAGGTCTCACTCCACCTGGGCTGCAGCTACTTCAGCAGCCTTTCTCAGAGGAGTACCAACCAAGGACATTCTAGAGGCTGCTACTTGGAGTTCTGTTCACACCTTTACAAAGCATTACCACTTGCCTCTCTAAGTCCAGGGCAGGCTTTGCCACTGCAGTTCTGCAGGGCCTTATAGCTTCACCTAATGCTGTTTAGCTCCAGCCTCCCAACCATAGCTTTGGGATTCTACCCAAATGTAATGACTGCAACAGTGAAACACGAAGAACATAGTACAGTTGTGTACACTTACCATAAATGTGGACGTTCGAGTGTATTCACTGTTGTAGTCCAGGTTACCCTCCTGCCATCCCCCTGTCATTCTACAGTTTATCTTTCTTTCTCTATCTTCTACGACCTATGTGGTGTATTTGCTTGTAGATGAAGGTAAAGTTTATATTGATGCATGTATATATATATATATATATATATATATATATATATATTTAGAATATTGCTACCTTTTTGAGGGCACCTGACATCTGGGGCAAGAAAAACTAAAGAAAATGGCGTCAGCTGCATGTTTTGTACCCCTGACGACCTGACGTCATAGAAGAGAAGACAGCAACCAATGCATGACCCAAGACTTTGGAATTCAGGCCAACTGAGGGCAACGTGCCAGCAGATTACCAAAATGTAATGACTGCAACAGTGAATACACTAGAACATCTACATTTATGGTAAGTGTATACAACTGTACTTTGCTTCCTCTGGTGCCTTTTTCAAGGATCTGTATGCCAGTTCTATTCTTGAGGCTGCTTAGTCCGCTTTTCACACTTTCACTAAACATTACAAGCTGGATGTTGTTTCCAGGGCCCGAACATGCTTTGCCAGAGCTATCCTGCATGAGTTTGTGGAAGGTTCTTCTTTGCCTTACCCCCCCCCCCCCTGAGGTTCCTCTTGAGCTCTTGTACTCTTACTTAGGTGAAGAATATGGCAACAGTGATCTGAAAGAGCATAGTACAGTTGTGGTATAAAATCTTAACATAACAGTGGATGTATCATTCACTGTTGTAGCATTTGGTTCCCTCCCTCCTTCCCCCTCTGCCCTGACTCTTGGTGTTCTAGTTGCCCTACTGGTCAAAAGGTCCTTCTCCCTTCTTTCTTTTTCCTTCTGGATGCACATGTTCCTATTTTTGTCCCTGAGGGTATTTGGTTTCTCTTGGGCCTTTTTCAGTTCTGAGTATCTGCAACCATACATCACTTTTATGTACCACGTCGTGTGCGGGGAGCACATGTGATGTACTCAACCTATAAGAGCTGAAGGATTTAGTATACTGGCTAGACGCTGGGCTGTCCTTGGCAAGATATCTCTTAGGTGAAGAATACTGCAACAGTGAAGAAAAGGACATCTACTGTTATGGCAAGACTTTACACAACTGTATTTGCTTGTGGTGCATTGGTGGCCCACCCCTGGGCAAGGGAAGAACATTGCAGTTCTCCATTCACATAGTACTTTGACACTGTAGCTCAGGGGTTAGAGCACCGGCTGCATAAGCCAGGGCTTATGAGTTCAAATCTCTCCAGCCTACTTGACTTTATTGCCATTGGATAAAATCCTAAGGGCTTACATGGTGTAGTGGTACATTACTCTGACTGTGCTGTACAGGACCCTGGGTTCAAGTCAAAAGCCTGTCTGGAGTCAGTGGTTAAACAGTGACTCCAGTGGTCATGATAGGTCATGTTTCAAGCTGTTTAGGAGGCATCGTGAGAGATTATCGAGGCCAATCGAGGCAGTGTTTTTGGCCTTAGAGAGCACATCTAGGACCTACCCCCTAGTGATAGTTTTGGGGGTTTATTTGGTGTTTCCTGGGAGGCAGCCAAAGAAAAGGTGGGGGGGGGTTAGAGCTGAACTTTTTGGCTAGTCTATTTACCTTATCTTCCAACTGTGGTATAGATGATGGTACCTGTGGCAATGTGGACATGGAGAACCTCAATAGAATCATCCTGTTTGACTGGTGTTGAGATCAGTTTGTTGTTTAGATTGAGACATCTCTAACTTTGTTCCCTGCCTTTGCAGTAGCTGGCCTGAATATGTGAGAGGCATTGTAGCCCTATATTGCTGGGGTGCTATCTTTGGCTTTAGACCATGTTTCTGTTACTGCAAAGATCTCCACATTTTCCAGAGTGAGGAGAGTCTGGAGGCAGTGAAGTTTCTTGTTTAGGTTCCTGGCACTCAGCAGTAATACGTTTAGATTCCCTTGGGATAGTTTTGCTATGTCAGAAGGTTGGTTTGCCTGGCATTGCCTAAAAAAATCACTATGATGGAGGAGGAGGAAAATGTTTTATCCAATGTCCGATAGCCTAGAGGGGGACAGGTTTAGACTATCCTTGACAAATCAATGTGGTTTGTTGATCATATCCTCCCATGCAGACAAGGATTGTATCCACTTGGAATGCCACCTGAAACTAAGCTAGCTATTGAAGTCAGGCATATTTTGCTCATATTGTTGGCATCATCTTTGATGAAGGTAGAATGCTGCTTACTGCTATGTACATACCAACTTGGGAGACACAGTGCAAGGGCTCCATGATGTCTTGCTTTGTACAGTTCAGGGAGGTATGCCTCAGGTTGTTTACACCCACATGGACTGTGACCGAGTCTCACTAGTACTTGTAGTCTAATGCCTTGATTGCATGGCTAATTTGGTGGATCCTGGCCCCTGATTAGACAACTTACAGTGACTTTTTTTTTCCTTATTCTGCCTGGTGAGTGGGCCCTCTGTATGTCTCACAATGCAGTCTCCTATGATTAAAATATCGGGGAGGGTGTTTGCTTGTGCTATGTGCTTTATAGTTGAGACTCTAAAGGGTGTGGCTGTATGTGTTGTATTTGGAGTTGTTTTAGTAGAGTACTTTTTGGGTTGCTGAAGATTCTTTTTGTAGAACTAATGTCTAGGTGGTCTTTCGGGTTAAGGAATGTTGCTTTTAAGTGCCTCAGTTTATGTTGGCCTATGGTCTGGATCAGTTCTGTGTGTGGTTCATAGGTCAAGTACAAGGTCAGCTGTCTTGTGGTGGGTACAATGCTTAAGTTATCAACAACTTGATCGTTATTTTGAGGGCTTTTGTGTGAGTCTTGCCTCCAGTAAAATTTTGTAATTTTATCTGTCTCACTATCCATTTCTCTAAGGATTAGTTGATTATCAGTGAACATGAGACAATCCCTAGATTGTGTCAAGATGCCCACATTTAGCAAGCTGGCAGTGGAAAAATTGGAATAATGCCCAGCCATGGTGCCAGATCTTTTTTAGGTGAACTATAAAGGAGTTGGTACGTCATGCTAACTTGAGCACTGTGAGAGTAGAAACTACAACTAGGTTATGTATTTGTTTAGCAGTGCTCCTCAGTGGGTAAACAGGTTGCCCTTTGTGCAGCTAAGTACTGGGTGAAGTTACAAGGGAATTTTTATGGAGGAAATGTAGTTTCCACATGCCTGCATCTCTGTAAGTTGTTGTGTCTTTCGGCTTTTCCCAGTTAGGGGTCACCACAGCGGAACTCTGGTCCGCTAATGATTGGCGGTAGATTTTTACGTGCCGAGTTGCCAGCCCTGACGCACAACCTTCAACGAAGGTGCGCCCATTCACACATGTCTCCACACAGAAGACACTCTAGCTGAGAATCGAACAGGACAACATCTTACTGTGAGGCGACAACGCTACCGCAGCATCACCACCGCAGTAGCCACTGCTAAATACCACTGCAGAATGATCAGCAGAATTTAAAGATGCAGAGAGGGGTGAATAAACCAACTAAAAGCCCTCTGGCCAATGAAATTCACCCTTCAAGTCTCCTCTGTCCGTTTCCCAAGTCAGACAGAGCAGGCTACCTTTATACTGTCACTAGAACTGCAGTCCTAGTCATCTTAATGTAAAAACACTCTTTAGCCAAACATAAAAAGGTACCAGAAACAAATCAAACTAGCTACAGCAAGTAATTACATGGTGATTCTAAGGTAGACAAGCCAGCAGTGTGAGGAACATGCACTTTAAGGAGATTTCAAAGTATACTAGCAGTGGCTAGAACAAAGAAAAGCAAAAACTCTTTACATTGATGAAATGCAGAACAATGCAATAACGTCGTTTGAAAATATAGCAGCAGTTTTCAGAAATAGCTTAGAAAAAAGTGCAATATTTTACTTGTCTTCGCCTGGATGACACCACATGCAAGCCAAACACTCTTGAGAACACAGACAAGGATGCCAAACATTTGAGCTGTTTGGACCTGAGCTAAGAGCTAACTAAATGTGTAGAATTTATAACCTCAAAGAAAAATGATTAAACTAAACGGTCCTTTGTCCAGTGAAACAATCTCACTTTAAGTCTCCCTTAGTGTTTCCCAACTTGGACAGACCAGGCCATCTTTCTATTGCCACTAGAATTGTAGTCCCATTTTTCTTAATGTAAAACTAACACATTAGTTAGCCAGAATTGAAAAGGTACCAGAAACAAATCAAACGACTAGATAGGAGTAATTACAAGGCAGCTGAAAGGTAGAAAAGCCAACAGCAATGAACATGCACTATAAGGCAGTTTCAAAGCACACTGACAGTCTAAGGAGGAGGCATTCCCAGTTTCATCGGTCACTGCCCAGTAAGATGGGCAGAGGGGGGTTAAGACTGGAAGGAGCTTCCAGGTCAAGGCATACAGGAGATAAGACTGGGAGGAGTTTTCAAGCCCATATATGCAGTAGGGGAGGTCAGCTCAAAAGCCTTCATGTTTCAAAGTACGACAGGAAAGAGGTGAGTTGGAAAATAACAAAACTGATTTAAATGTTAAGATGAGTAGTAGTTTAAATGTACATCAATGGATGCAAAATCGAATCCAAATGCTTTGTTTCCAAGCTTCCAGTGTTCATTTAATGTAAAATACCAGGAGGCTGGAAATGGCTTAACACACTAGCCAATAGTGCTTATTTTCCCCAATTTTTCAGAAGTTTGTCACTCCCTCTGGGTTTAATTACCATAAGTTTTAGTTACAACTGTCACACCTGGCCAAAGCTGGCTTTTAAAGTTTGAAAAGTGACTAAAACACAGAATTAGATGACCAATACTGATAATCTCTTTAAGAGCTCAGAAAAATAAGGGTGGATACTGTGAAACTCAATCCGACAAACAAAAGACTTGCTGGAGGGATGAGTAACTAATTGTGAACGTATTCTCAGCCTATGGAATAAGTTGCTATTGGTCAAGCAAATTACTTCGTCTGCCTTTAAGGCTAGTCTTTTGATGCCCTATTGGGGGAAGATATAGACAGTTTTACTAGATGTGCCTTTGGCAAGTGTGGGCTTTTTAGGCAAGGGTTGCAGTCCTCATGCAACCCTCTTTGTTTGTAAAGGTGCATACCTTCTAATTGTTGGGGCGGGTACCATCATCTGATGCATTCTTACTTTTCCAGTACAAGGGAGAGACCCTGCAGACATTGTAAATTCCTAGGAAGGCATGTTATAATCTATTGGTTGTCTCCTTTTCTGCTGTTTCCTCATCCCTTTTCTTGGATTCTCCATATTGAAGCCTAGAGATATACCTGGATTCTGTTACCCTGCAGGACATGGATGCTTATTTCTGCTTGAAGTGGTTGAAGATCCCTCCTCTTCCTCCCTTAGGACCAGGGAAGCTTGGCTGCATGTTTTTTCCTCAGCACTCCACCCCTCCCTTGGAAAATACTTGCTTTTTCCACACCCTTTTCTGAGCAAGGTTGTTGAGGAGTCTTCAAGGATGCAGATTCCTGCCTCCTTACGGAGGGGGACTTTAAGATTGCTTTCTACATATCTCTTTGGGGGGGTGGGGAGTAGCTGATCCTATCCCCCTTTTAGGTCTTTTTTACATGCCTCATTCTTCAGCACCTTCCTCGTGTTGATCACTGATCCTTAACCTTGTATAAGAAGGTGCTGCACACACACACACACTCCTCAGACTGAGGCAACTTGTTGCCCAGATTTTAATTTTTTGAATGCAAGTTCAAGGTGACCAACTGTCCCAGTTTTTCAAGGAGAGTCTCTGTTTGGAATTCTCTGTCCTGGAATCCCAAACGTTGTCTTTGGTATGCAGAAATGTCCCAGTTTAGTCTGAATGGTTTCCAGCATTCGTAGTGCTACTTCAGTGAGTGAACCAAAACAAAAACTTCAGGCAGTTTCGTGGACGGCAAAAGATTCTGTTAGGTCAACAGTCAGAATATAGACAAGGCAGATGGTGGGAGAGTTATATCCATGATAAGAGGAACAGCTCCTTTACTAGTCCAAGAAGAAAAATATAAGATGAGCAGGTACGTATTTATTGGATGACAGAGTGGATTACTTCAGCAAATGTTTACTTGCCCCCCCCCCCAAACAAATTTAAATTAAATAAAATGAGTATTGCAGACTGTTATATATGCAAATCTCTTGATGCTGCTGCCAGGAATCACTCCCACTCCTCTCTCTCTCTCTCACACACACACACACACACACACACACACACACACACACACACACACACCCACCCACCCATATATATTATTTATAGGTTTGTCCAGATTTCTTGCTGTAAGAGTTTGAGAGCTATGCCCAGACATATTAATTGCTGCTAGGGGATTGCACGCTTGCTGTCACTCTTCACTCTCTCTCTCTCTCATGCACACAATCTTGCTCTCACTCTCTCCCAATCTCTCTCTCGCACACAAGCACACTTCCTCATTCATATATGCATTCACTCACAAATGATTGCTCTCACTTTCATGACACACAGTCACTCTGTCATTCATACATGCAGTCCCTCACACATCGCTCTCTCTCTTTCCCGATTTCTCTGTCACACACACTTCCTCATTCGTACATGCATTTAACTCACAATTGCTCACACTCTCTCCCGATCTTTCACACACAGTCACTCTCTCTCTTTCTCTTGATCATACCTCTTAACCATACTTCTCAGATTTTCACAGAATGTCCACATTTTTTAGTCATATTTTAAGTCTGCTCCTCGTAAAACTTGTGGTTTTCTTGCAAGTCATTAAGTGGTGAAGTCACTAAATAATTACATACATTTGAGTGTCATATCCTTCAGGTAATTCATGTTAACACAACACCTTTTATTCTAGCAACTTTCTAACTTTATATTCAGTTTATATTAGCAATATTTAAAATTTGCCCCTATTTTTGGGCATTTGTCCCCCCATTATTTTTTGGCTTTGTCCAAATTTGTTGTGCTGGGTGCTTGAGAGGTATGCTCTTAACTGTACAGATTTTCACAGAATGTCCAGATTTTTGCTTTATATCTTTGGTCCATTTCTCATACAGTTATGGTTTTTAGCAAATAGTTGGCAAATCATTGAGTGTTTAAGTCAGAAAATATTGACAGACATTTAAGTTTTAGACTTAATACCTTTCAGAAAATTTGTGCTAATGTAAAACCAGTTATTCTATCAACTTTGTAAAATCAATATTTAAAAAGTGAACCTGTTTTTCTTCCTTTGCCCCCCCCCCCCCAAGTATTTACTGCTCTGTGACCTTTCCTCACCCAGTGTCACACCATGTGGATTCCATGGACTATGTTCTGTGTAACAGGCACACTGGTAATGAAGAGAGAAGAAAATGATTTTCTCAGCAAATTTCCCATGTCAATTCCCTTGGTGCATAGCATACCTCTCAACTCTCCAGAACGCTCATATTTTTGGTCCGTGTCTGATCCTCATAAAAATTATGGATGATATGTGGTCCTATCTCGCCTACATTCTTTACTCATGGGTTTGGAGCCGAGAATCGGCTCCGACTCGGCCAACTTAATTTTCTAGCACAAAGTCTCTAATTGGCTGGGCTAACCCGGTATCCCAAGATGCACCTCGCCCTAGCCCCAGATCTCGTTTGCCGCTCGTAGAGTTAGGAAGTGGTCTCGCTTGGCTGTGGCTAAGTACCCTTTTCAAAACTTTTCATAAGTCTTTAGCAGTCTGTTCTCTTGTAAAAAGCTAATGTTAAGTTGTCAATCTCGCCTTCATTCTTGCTTGATGGGTTCGGAGCCGATCCTCGGCTCCGACTCGGCACTTGCTAAGCTCGAGAGTCACTTTTACCAGCTCGAGGCAGCCCCATATCCCATGATGCAAGGCGGTAAGTACCCAGATCTCGTTTGCCGCTTCGCTGATGAGGTCCTCCTTTTACCAGCTCCTGGTAAGTGATTGTTATATTACTACTTTTGCACCTTTCTTCAGAAAAAACTTTAGATAATTAGTTTTAATACAGTTTTAGTCCTTTTCTGACAAGATTTTCCCTGACTTCTTAGAAATTTCTAGTCAGACTTTCTCCCATCCCATCCCCCCCTTGTTAGGGTGTGTGTGTCTGTTATTGATAGTTTTATATAATTTAATTTCTTGGACTAGTGTTGTGTGTGTGTGATTCACTATGTCTAAGGAAAGGGTCTCAGGCTTTAAGAAGTGTGACTCGTGCTGTCAGAAGATGTCTCTGACAGACGGTCACACTTCTTGCCTTTACTGCCTGGGGCCTCTTCACCTGCAGGACTCCTGTGCTATTTGTCACTCTTTCAGCCAGAGAGTCCTGCAGGAAAGAAGAAATAAATTAATTTTGAAGGGCCTTCTTAAGCCGGAGGGCTCCCCGGCTAAGTCGGCTCCATCTAAGACTTCAAAGTCTTCCAAGGCCCAGGCTTCTGTGTCCAAGCCTGTGGCCTCAGCTCCGACTCTTTCAGAGTCGAGATCGGCTCCGGCTGGAGCCGACTGTACTTTACATAAACCTTCCGATTCTGGTTCGACCACTTCGGTGTCGGCTCCGATCGGTTCCGACCACCATGTGGCTCAGGCATCGGTGTCGGCTCCGATAGGCTCCGACACCGTTACTTTTGTGGCTGTATCGGCTCCGGCTGGAGCCGATGCATCGAAGCTACCTGTCGGCGCCGATAAGTTGTCGGCTCCGACAGTTTCTGTGGTTTCATCGGCTCCGATGGTTCCTTCGAGGAAGAGGTCTAGGTCCCCTTCCTTGGAGCCGATACTTTCGGCTCCGGCTTCGCCTCTCCTCTCGAAACAGAGCCATCGGAGCCGATCTTCAAGGTCATCCAGGCTTTCTGACCATGATTTAGAGAGAGTGGTCAGTAGATTACTTAAGTCATAGGCACTGGCCCAAATGCTACATAGTCCATCTCAGCAGACGACTATTGGTCCACACCCCATTGCAGTTCCTCCTTCGACTCTACCCCAGAGTTTGGAGTTGGAGTCTTCGGGAATGGTTACTGCTACGGCTGAGGGACAGATACCCCCTTCTGTTCCTTCAGCCTCTACTCTTATCTCCTCTTCGAGACCTTCCTTAGAGGGATTCGGTGGCGGGCTTCCTGGCCTCCTCCGAGGGTGAGTGGCATCGGACCCTTGTCCGAGCCCGCTCTTCCCCTTGGAGCCTCGGCCTTGGTGAGCTCGGCTCCGACATCTGCCTCGGAGCCTTCCCTTTCGGTGGGCCCTGGAGTTCCTAGTTCTTTGGAGCGGGTTCTCTCGGACCTCCCTGGGAGGGAGCCTTCGAGGTGATGAAGAGTGTGCTGGCCACTGGTCTCAGCCAGCAGTCTGTTCCCTTAGCTCCTCCCTCTATAGTGCCTGTTGACATCTCTGCCACTTCTCTTGCTACAGGACCCAGAGATCCTCCGCCTCAGGTTTCCCCACTGGGAATATCCCCCTCTTCCGAGGATTCTCCTGATTTGTCAGGAGATCCTCCGCGGAAGAGGACTTGTAAGAGGAAACACATAGACTCCCCTGAGTCTATCACTTCAGATACTGACTTAGATGAGTCAGAAGGATCCCCAAGATCCCCCTCTGAGGATGTCTCCTTCTCAGACATCCTAGAACTCCTTAGACAGAGGGGAAACTGGCCCACCAATAATCCCTCTGAGGATGAGTCAGTATACCTGGAGGCGTTTGGATCTCGGCCCTCCACCTCCTGGGTGTCTCCGCCTTTCGACCCCCTTATGCAAGTTATTGCCCGAATGGCGTGGGCTGCTCCTGACTCTGTAGAGCCAGTCCCTAGGAGGCCTTCTAAATTTATTACTGCCCCGTCGGACAAGCAATTCCTCACAAAAGGTGTCCCCGCTGATGCCATGGTGGTGGCGGCTGCCACCAAGAAGGAACTTGCAGATCCTTCCGTACCTGTCCATCCTCATAATAAGGACTCTAGGACCATGGATAGGTATGGTAAGCGGATGTTTTCTTCAGCGACCTTTGCTATGCGTTCGCTGAACTACCTATGTCACTTCACCAGACTCCAAAGGGATATCCTTAAGGAGCTAGGTGAAGTTGTGCAGGATCCTACAGCTGCAGGGGCTCAGGAAAAAATTGCTTCGCAGCTAGGAACCCTTAACTCCATTGCAAACTCCTCCATGCGGCTAATAACATATGCTGCTGATGGAGGCAGTAGGCGCAGGTACAGGTGTGGCTCTTAGACGCCAAGCCTGGATGCGGCTATGTAATTTTGCAGATCCCTTTAAGGCGTCCTTCACAAACTCTCCCTTTGATGGGTCAGCTTTGTTTGGCCCTCAAGTGAAGGAAACATTGACCAGGTGTGAGCAGGACGGCAAAACTCTTTCTGCCGTAGGTGTCCGTTTTTCCACCACTTCTAGACCTTACCCCAAAGGACAGAAGGGTGGCAAAATGTGGTTCCGCAAATCCCAAGGAGTCACGCCGGATTCACGTGGTCAGTTTACCCCTAGAGGCAGAGGGGGTAACAACAACAGACGCCGCTCTAGAGGCAGAGGGGGTCCACAAAACCAGGGAAACAGAGAGTCTCTCTCTGACAAGCTCTTTCAGCATCCCTGAGATGTTGCCCGGCTGTCCCTCCTTGGAGGCAGTCGGGGGAAGACTATCGCTGTACCCAGAAGCCTGGCGTTCCCTCACTCAAGACAGATGGGTACAGTTGATCATATCCGAGGGTTACATAATTCCTTTCGAGGAAAGTCCTTTCTATCCCTCAAATTCCCTTCCAGATGTACCACCCGGTCTAAGGGAAATTGCAGAGTTAGAAGTCTTAAAACTACTGCAAAAAAGAGCCATTCAGCCAGTTACAACAGACCATTCAGAGCCCGGAATCTACTCAAGGTTCTTTTTGGTCCCCAAAAAGACAGGAGACTGGAGACCAATATTGGATCTCAGCAGACTCAACAAGTCTGTGAGGAAGACAAGATTCGAATGGTCACTCTTCAGTCAATTCTGCCCTTCTTACAGAAGGACAACTGGATGTGCTCAATAGATCTTCAGGATGCGTACTATCACATAAAATTCACAGACGCTCCAGGAGATTTCTCCGCTTCCGGCTGGGGTCCAGTCATTTCCAGTTCAGGGCCCTGCCCTTTGGTCTCCCTACAGCCCCAGAGTGTTCACCAAATGCATGGCAGTGGTCACGGCTCACCTGAGACGTCAAGAATTCCAGGTGTTTCCGTATCTCGACGACTGGCTCCTTTCAGCCACCACCAGGCATCAGCTTGTTCAAGCCAGGGATTACACAATAAATCTTTGTTCTCATTTGGGCATCTCGATCAACTTCGAAAGTCATCCTTATCGCCCTGCCAGTCTATTACTTTCATAGGCGCAAACTTAAACACTGTTCGGATGTCAGCTACCCTTACAGATCAAAGAGTTTCAGACATTCAAAGTCATGTCAGGATCATTCTAGCCAACAAGAAAGTACAGGCCAGAATGGTTCTAAAGGTATTAGGCCTCATGGCTGCGGCCATTACTCTTCTTCCCCTGGCTCGCTTCTACATGCGCCTTCTTCAGTGGATGTTGTTCACTCAGTGGTCTTACCAACAACTTCCAATGCGTCACCAAATTCTGGTGACACAGATTTGCAAAAATCATCTTGCTTGGTGGATCACATCTCCCCAGATTCACCAAGGCAGACACTTTGTACCCCCATCCCCGGTAGCCACTGTCACCACGGATGCCTCCCTGATCGGGTGGGGGGGGGGCATTATCAGGGCAAGATGGTTCATGGGACGTGGCAACCGTTCGAGTACCACCTGCACATAAAACTCCTGGAGATGAGAGCAGTGCTTTTAACGTTGCAAGCCCTCAATGACTTTCTTCCCGTAGGGACAATTGCAGTCCGCACAGACAACATGTCTGTAGTTTGGTATATCAACAAACAGGGCGGAACCAAGTCCTACTCCTTGTGTCGAGAAGCGCTCAGACTTTGGCAATGGGCGATCTCCTCTCATCGGTTTCTGGTAGCAACGCACATCCCTGGGAAAACCAACATTTTAGCGGACAGATTGAGCAGAGCTGTTCTCATGCCTCACGAGTGGTCTCTCAAGCAATCTATAGTGGAAGAGATTTTTCTGGAATGGGGTCACCCGTGTTGCGATCTTTTTGCTACTCCCCAAAACAGCAAATGCCCAGACTTCTCTCTCTTCCCTCTACCAGGCCATCCCCCCAGAGACGCTCTGACCCAGGATTGGCCCCAGGGACTTCTTTATGCTTTTCCTCCATTTCCTCTGATCACTCAAGTTATCCAGAAAGCAACCGTTTTGAGAGCCAAAATGATTCTCATTGCTCCTTATTGGCCTCGACAAATTTGGTTCCCGTTCCTCCATCGTCACCTTTTGGTGCAGCCGTGGCATCTGGACCCAGTGCCAGATCTTCTGATTCACCAATCCGGTCAGCTGCACTGGTCTATACCTTCTCTCAACCTTACAGCATGGTTGCTCCACTTCCTTCCTTAGCCAGGCTTCCTTTGATCTCTAACCCCATTAGAGACATTCTAGTAGCTTCCTTAAAATCCTCTACCAGGAGGATTTATACAAGCAAATGGAAACGATTCTCTTATTGGGCTAAAGCCAAAAATATTGATCCCTTCACTGCTCCAGTTCAGGCAGTTTTGGATTTCTTAGCGGAGATTTTTCATGCAGGATCCTCTTCTTCCACAGTTAGAGTTCAATTGGCTGCTATCTCGAACTTTCATGTCGGGTTCGCAGATCACAATATTATGTCCCACAGGCTTTGTAGAGCCTTCTTAAAGGAATTTTCCTCCTGAAACCTCCAGTCAGGAGTCCTCCCCCTCAATGGGATCTAAATTTAGTGTTGACATCCTTGATTCTTCCCCTTCGAGCCAGCTGTTTCTTGCTCCTGAAATTTCTTTCATGGAAAACCTTATTCCTAGTAGCTATTACATCTGCCAGGAGGGTGTCTGAACTTCATGCTCTATCGGTTCGACCCCCCTATTTGGTCTTTCACAAAGACAGAGTATCATTGAGAACTAATCTGACCTTTTTGCCTAAGGTCGCCTCAAAGACTAATTTGAATCAATCCATTGATCTCCCTGTATTTTTTCCAAACTATTCAAACGGATCGGAACAAAAACTACATTATCTTGATGTCCATCGCCAACTCAGATATTATTTGGACAGAACTAAACAATTTAGGAAGTCCGATCAACTCTTTGTTTCCTATGCTGATAACAAGAAAGGCCTTCCTGTCTCTAAAGTTACCTTATCTAGATGGCTTTCTTCTGTCATCTCTGAAATTTATCAGCTCAGGGGAAAACAGCTGTGCTCAAAACCTAAAGCACATTCAACTAGAAGCTTAGCTACTTCTACAGCTTTTCAAGCTAGACTTCCTTTAGACACTATTTGTGCAGCGGCCACTTGGGCCACTCCTCATACCTTTGTTTCCCATTACAAATTGGACTTGGCCTCCAGGGACAGAGCCAGTTTTGGCTCTACAGTCCTCAAGAGTCTGTTCCATTGAGCCACCCAGGATAGAGGTGCTAGGGACGCGGTCCCATCAAGCAAGAATGAAGGCGACATTGACAACTTAACATTAAGAAGTTATGTACCTACCATAACGTTCCATGTTAGTTGTCTTCTCTCGCCTTCTTTCTTGCGACCCTCCCTCCTTCCCCCAGGCCTGGACAGACCTTTTTCTACAAGGTGTAATTATGCTGAAAGACTATACAGAGCTGGTCTTTCTTCCATCCTGCAGGTTTTTCTTCTGCTTTCTTCCTTTGGGAAGTGTTTATGCTTGGTGCTATTGCCCTTTTGTCATCAAATGAGATCTGGGTACTTACCGCCTTGCATCATGGGATATGGGGCTGCCTCGAGCTGGTAAAAGTGACTCTCGAGCTTAGCAAGTGCCGAGTCGGAGCCGAGGATCGGCTCCGAACCCATCAAGCAAGAAAGAAGGCGAGAGAAGACAACTAACATGGAACGTTATGGTAGGTACATAACTTCTTATTTTAATAGCTAGTTTTTCATTGCGAGTGTACTGTGTAAGCGGGTGGTGTGTTTTGTGGGTATCCCTCTGTTTTGGCGGGCTAGGCCCGTTTAAATTAGAGGACCTAGTCCTCTCCTGTGTTGTTTTTTTTGTATAAACTTATGTTTTTTGTTGGTCAGTAGTTAGATTTTCCTTGCTGCACCAAAGAAACGTTTAAATTAGAGTTTCCTTGGCTGTTCATAGTTGTTATTTTCCCGCCTTCCTCTTGTGTCTGTCATTGTCGGTTGAGTGGATGTTGTGAATTACTATGTCTAAAGAGCAGAAAGAGGATAAACCCTCTGGGTTTAAAAAATGCTCAAAATGTGGCTACAAGATGTCCATTACAGATGGGCATTCTATGTGCATTTATTGTCTTGGTGCTATTCACCTGCAAGAGTCCTGCAGTTTTTGCCACACTTTCAGCCCGAGGGTACTGCAGGAAAGAAAAAATGTTGATTTTGAAGGGCCTGGTTAAGCCTTCTTTTGAGGAGTCCTTAGACTCTTCTTCTAGTACAAAGTCTAAGACTTCCAAGGCCAAGAAAAGATCTCCAGCTCCATCTGTCTCCTCGGAGCCCCCGGAGAATGTTTCAAAAGTGGATACTGCCTCCTCAGCTCCATTGTCCTCGGGGCCGCAGGAGGTATCTGTTGTGCTGGAGTCTACCTCGGCTCCGATATTATTGGAGCCTATTCTAAGCCGGCCACCCAGTGTTAGGCATGAGTCTCCGGGTAGGAGATCCTGATCTCCTTCTATTTCCTCCAAATCCTCTAGGTTGTCTGATTTGGATGTGGATAGGGTGGTCCAGAGGCTCCTGTAGTTGCCAGTGTTAGCAAAAATGTTCTCAGCTCCGACCCATTCGGCTTTGGAGCCAGTCCCTATTCTTGTACCAATGATTCCTCCTCCGAGCACCTCTGTGTCGTCGGAGCCGGAGTGCTCCGCGCCGAGTGATGTTCTCGTGTCTGCTCCAATACCCCTTGTGAGTTTATCGGAGCCGACGCCGGCTCCAACCATGTCGGTTCCGTCCTCTGGTTTCGATACACGGGTTTCCTCAGTCGGACCCGAGGGGGATACCTCGGGACTCTTGTCGGTTCCGAGCCTCCCTCTCAGTGCATTGGCTCAGGGAACCCTGACTCCGGTTGTGGTCTCGGAGATGGGTTGGTCCTCTGATTCAGGGGGACCTGCATTTGAGGCCATGAGGAGCGCAGTGGCCAGATCGTTAGTTACATCACCCGTATCGGTCACTCCCTCCCCCTACACCCCTCTGACGCCCCCCTATCCGTGAATGGTGGAGCCTGAAGGTCTGAGGATACCCCCATGAGCGGTCCTCAACTTTCTGAGGGACCCTCAGTGTCGGTGCCTGAGGAGCCCCCTAGAAAAAAGTTGTGCAAGAGGAAGCACATAGACTCCCAGGACGAGTCCTTCACCTCCGATACCGACCTCGAGGAGTCAGAGGGGTCCCCCAAGTCGTCCTCTAATGTCTCTTTCTCCGACGTCCTGGAGATCTTGAGGCAGAGAGGCGACTGGCCGTCCAAGACCCCCTCTGAGGAGGAGTCTGTATTCCTCAAGGCCTTCCCTTCCCGTCCTCGGACCCCAGGGTGTTTACCAAGTGTTTGGCAGTGGTGACAGCTCACCTGAGACGTCAGGGATTCCAGGTGTTTCCATATCTGGGCGGCTGGCTCCTCACCGCCCCCACCAGGCATCTCCTCATTCAAACCAGGGAGGCTACCATTACACTTTGTCAACAACTAGGAATTACCTTGAACTGGGAAAAGTCTGCCTTGCTGCCCTCACAGCGTGTTGTTTTTATAGGCGCAGAGCTAGACACTATTCAAATGCGGGCCTTTCTGCCACAAGAGAGGATAAGAGTGCTGCAGTCTCAGATTCACGCATTGTTGCCCCTCAATAGAGTTCAGGCCAGGTTAGTTCTCCAGCTCCTGGAATCCATGGCTGCCACCATCATGCTGGTGCCTCTAGCCAGGTTACACATGCGGATCTTACAGTGGCTCCTTTCGGCCCAATGGTCCTTTCAGAAACTTCCTCTTTCCAACTTGATACTTCTCACGGAACAGTGCAAACAAGACCTCCGCTGGTGGCTGTGTTCCACCAATCTGGACAAGGGGAGGGATTTCATTCCTATGTCTCCAGTGGCCACGGTGACCACAGACGCCTCCCAGATGGGGGGGGGGGGGCATTATCTTGGTGGGACAGTCCAAGGCACATGGCAAGATCATGAGGTACACCTGCACATCAATGTTCTAGAGATGAGAGCGGTGTTACTAGCGTTGCGGGCACTCCAAAGCTCTCTTCCTCTGGGAACGATTGCAATTAACTCGGACAGCATGTCCGTGGTGTGGTACCTGAACAAGCAAGGGGGAACCAAGTCTTATCCCCTCTACAGAGAGGCCATGTGAGTGTGGCATTGGGCAGTGTCTTCCCAACGGTTTTTAGTGGCAACGCACATTCCGGGAAAGACCAACGTGATAGGCTGAACAGAGCTATTCTGATGCCTTATGAGTGGTCCCTGAACAACCGAGTGGCGGTTCAAGTTTTCAACAGGTGGGGTCAGCCTTGCTGCGATCTCTTCACCAGCCCTCTCAATGCCAAATGCAGCAAGTACTTCACACTGATCCCCCTACAGGGGGAGTCACCAGGGACGCTCTAGTCCACGATTGGCCCCCCCGGTCTGATCTATGCTTTCCCTCCGTTTCCAAGAGTGATTCAGAAAGCCATATCCTTGGGAAGCAGGATGATTCTAATTGCTCCACACTGGCCTCGACAGGTATGGTTTCCCTTTCTTCAACAGTACACAGTGGACGGTCCTTGGACCCTGGACCCAGTGCCAGACCTACTGACTCACATGTCAGAGCAGCTCCATCCCTCCCTGCGAACCCTCAGTTTGACAGCCTGGCTGCTCCACTTCCATCACTAGTTAGACAACATTCTTTTTCACCTGAGGTGGTACACATCTTGTCTTCGTCTCATAAGTCTTCCACCAGAAGGATTTATTCCAGCAAGTGGAAGAGATTCTCCATTTGGGCTCAGGCCCAAGGTTTAGACCCCTTCACAGCCCCTATTCCGTCGGTCTTCGATTTTTTAGCCATGCTTTTCCGACAGGGCTTCGTGCCTGCTACCATTAAGGTGCAGCTGACTGCAATTTCCAATTTTCATACATCTTATGAGCCTTCTCTTATGAGCCCTAAACTCTGTAAGGCCTTCTTGAAAGGTGCCTGGTTACTTCGCCCTCCTGTTTCAGAACCTGTCATGCCATGGGATCTAAACCTTGTGTACAAGCCATCACTTCACCGCCCTTTGAATCGGCTGCCGCCTGTGAATTAAAATTTCTATCTTGGAAGACGGCCTTCCTAATAGCCATTACATCGGCCAGAAGAGTATCAGAGATTCAAGCTTTGTCCATTAAACCTCCATATTTGACCTTTCATAAGGACAGTGTGTCCCTGAGACTTAACCCGTCCTTCCTTCCTAAGGTGTCATCCACTGTTAATCTTCATCAATCTATTGAGTTACCAGTGTTCCTTCCAAACTTTTCCAATAAAGCAGAGTTTAGATTTCACCAGTTGGATGTGCACAGACAGCTAAGATTCTATTTACACAGGACTAAACATGTTAGGAAGTCTGATCAACTGTTTGTGTCCTTCTCAGAAAACAGAACAGGTTGTCCTATTTCCAAGAGCACAATTTCTAAATGGATCAAAGATTGTATTTCCTTTATCTATTCGTCAGCAGGCAGAAATTTACCTTTTCCCGTCAAAGCTGACTCTACCAGGGAATGTCTACATCAATAGCTTACCATGCCAGGCTTTCATTGGATGATATTTGTGCTGCGGCCACCTGGGCCTCTCCTCACACCTTTATTACTCATTACAAGTTGGATGTGGCTTCTAGGGGCCGGGCTTCCTTTGGTTCCACGGTTCTCAGGGGTATTTTCCTATGAGCCACCCAGGATAGAGGTGCTGGGGACGCTGTCCCGTGAGTAAAGAATGTAGGCGAGATGGGACCACACAGCATCGGGTAGTTATGTACTCACCATAACGCTTGATGTATGTGGTCCATCTCGCCTCGCATTCTTACGTACCCTCCCACCTGCCCCCTTCCTGTAGAATTTGGAGGAAAATTGGCTCTGAGAACCCTTCAGTATCAGTTGTTTTTTTCTTTCCTTCTGGCTGGAGCTCCTTCCAGTGGTGGTTGTGTATGGGGTGTGACTGGAATGGCTGCAAACTAGATCTGGGGCTAGGGCGAGGTGCATCTTGGGATACCGGGTTAGACCAGCCAATTAGAGACTTTGTGCTAGAAAAATAAGTTGGCCAAGTCGGAGCTGATTCTCGGCTCCGAACCCGTGAGTAAAGAATGTGAGGTGAGATGGACCCCATACATCGAGCGTTAGGGTGAGTACATAACTACCTGTTTTCTGGTAAATCACTGAGGACTGAACCAACTAAATAATGTCATACCTTTCAGTTGCAGTCTTCATATCCTTCGGAAAATGCATGCTAACACAAAATCCTGTTCTAACAACTTTCTGTGGTTAGAAAAGCAATATTTAAACTCTGTCCCTATTTTAGTAAAGATGTCCCCCAGAATCTTTGAATTTATTGTTGCAAGGCATGTTCCACATGTAGGGTGCAGGGATTAGTGTAGGGCTGTAGGCCTATAAACAGGCTGCAGCTTAAGTGTCCCGGTTTAGGTCCTGTAACAAAATGGTCACCTTGTGTAAGTTTCCCATTAACAATCCCTGTTGCTGTACCCAGTGCCTGTCTTTTGAGATAACCTCATATAGTTAGTGTCCCTTCAGAGTCTGTCAGGAGCCTATCTGTTCTAACATTATGCCTTTCCCTTGAGGCAGCCCTTCCTTCTGAAGCAGTGAGACAGAGTTCCTTGCCCTTGTTAGCTATCTGTGGGGGAAGTCTGGACTGATTTTGGCCCAGGCTGTTTAACTGTTTTGCTCTCCCTCCAGCTGGGCATCCAGGCCTCCAGTTTGAAGGATCGGCTGTCATAAGGATGGAAAGTTAAGTAAGGCTAAGCTTTCCTCTACACCCCCTTATTTATATATCAACTGTATAGTCACACAACTGTTGGATAAAGTAACAAAAAAAAAACCACCACCACTGCAGCACACCTCATTCCACAGTATAAAACATATTGGCTTTTAACAAACTGGGACTAAACTAAACTTAAAAAAAAAAAAAAAAGTAACACCCTGGTCTCTCTCAATATAAATGGTCCAGCTTTTGAAAGACTTTGATTAAAAGAAAGAAAAATAAAGAAGGTTTGTTGAAAATGCACTTGTACAAGGTCTGGATAGTCCATATGTCATCAATTATACCAAGATACATTTTTACTGTCCTACTGTTTCAATTGATCCATGAAAATAAACCTCCCTGATGGGTCAGTGATGCTCCATACAACCAATAAGTGATGACAGTTCTTGTAGCTAGGCTTGGTTAGTAGTGAGGTATGTACTTGACAGTCATGGGGTATCAGATTTTCTTTGTGTTGGATTAGGAGGTGGATGTGCCTGCCTTTGGTGGAAGAGGGGGCAAACAGGGGGGGTCCAGAAATAATTCTGTTGTAGTTGTGTGTTGTTGCTGCTGCACATCTTAACTTGTCGGCATCATTCCCTAAGCACAAGAACTTCTGGGAAACAAAAGATGCTTAATGCAGGCTGGTAGAGAAGAAACAATCCCGTCTATGCATAGATCAGTTTACATGGTAAGAAAATAAAGGTTATATTCAAAAGGGCCTGTTCAACTGCTCCAAGGCTGATCCCAAGGAAAAGCTGTAAACTGACTGTGTTACAGATAGGGCTTGTCTGCAAAAGAACTTGACTAAATTGGCCAGTTGGGCTCAGGAGAATAATATGCTGATAAATACATCAAAAACTAATCATATGAGCTTTGAGAGCCATAAATTGAAAGGTGAATATTTAATACAGCACAGGGTGACTGAAACCTGAGGTTTATTTAAGGACCTGGGTATATGGGTAGATCCAGCTTTGAGTTTTTCTAATCATATCAACCAGTTGATTAATGATAGTTATAGAAATATAGGTTGTATAAAAAGTTTTATAAAGTCTAGAAAATCAGAAATGATGAAGTCATTGTTAGTTATATTAGACCAAACATGAGTATGGAATAACAATATGGAAAGCTTATAAGTAGACAAGCATGAGTAACTGGAAAGAGTACAGCGGAAATATACAAAGGGCATCCATGGATGTGAAAATTTAAGTAGTTATGAAAGACTAAAATATCTGAACTTGTACAGTGTCTTATATAGATATTTAAGAGTAGATCTTATTCGGGTGTATGTGGCATTTAGAGCCTACTACCTCTGGGAATGTTTGTGGTTATCAAAAACTAATAGAGAATCACCAGACAACCTATGTAGAATATTCTGTAAGGATGAGAAGTGTACCATTTGGTTTTCTGAGAGCGCAAGCCCAGTTGATGCATGGAACATACTACCAAATTACATTAAAGCAAATACTAGTTTAGATATTTTTAAGAACAGCCTGGACACTTATGTGAACAGCTGTTTGGTATATTGTCAGGCTGGAAGAGCATTAATGCCCTTGCTTAAAATATTTGTATGTATGTTAGTGATTGGCTTTAAAATACTTAGAGCTCTTGAGGTAAGTGTAAACGAGTTTAAGCCGGACTGCACTCTTTCACCATCTGTTCATTTATCTAACTTTGAAATGGCTGAAGATGGCATTAGATATGCGAGACGTGTGAAATAAGAGGAAAAGTAGTAAAAAAATAATTATTTTCTACAGGAAAAGAGTCTAGGCTTTTCAATTCACTGCCTGTATAAGTTTTTATTTTTGTAAATATCTGCTATTGACAGATTTTTTTTTTGTGTGTGTGGACAAAGAGCTATGTTTGCAGGTTAGAAAGACTTTAGATTTAGATGATGGATCCTACCTGAACAGCAGCATCTGGGGCTAAACCCATTAGTTCTTAGAATTAAGTAAATTAGATCTGTTTTGATGAAACTAGACTTGGAGAAATTTATGTTGAAATTCAGAGAAGAAAACTGCTGACTAGTGGTTTTGTTCTTTTGTAAACTGACTAAATGCTACAGGCTGCAACAGCAAACAACTAAGAGCACTAAAAAGTAATTTTCATATCTGTATCTCTTTCCTGATATTAATTGAAATCACTCACCAGGAGGAGATAGCTGTTTTGTTGAGTAATGCTGATTGTTTGTAAATAAGCACTATATTGTTGAAAGAGGATGAAAAGGTTGATCTACAGAGTGAGACTACATTCCATTGGATGTAAGCTTCACAGCTGAAAGTAAGATGCATATGGAAAGATTTTATGTATTTTTCCCTCATACATGGCTGCCTCTTCTTGGCCTGTTCATTCCCCCCTTTCCCCAGTGTTTGAGAACAGTAGGAGAAGGAAGAGAGACCTGTAAGTCACAGCTGTCATCCAGTTGCTGGGTTAGATTTGTGTGCTCCCAGTTTCTCTCTTTATGGTGGCCACTGGTGCATTGCCAATGTGGGTCCTACGATGGTTGCCAAGTAGTATATGCACTTGCATGTGCACACAATTCTGTTTACATCACTTACCATACTCCCTTGGCAGACCAAAGTACCTGTCAGCAGTATTTTGCTGCTGCTTTGCCTCCTGGACTCTACCTGGTGGCAACCATTCAAAGCACCAGATCACCTTCCTTTTTTGTGATGGATAGACTAACATTGTCCAATTACTCTTCTCCTCCTTAGCTGGCTTGTCTAGTGTCTACATTTTATTTCGGAGTCTGGATCACCAGGGATGTTGTCCAAACATCATTTTTCTCAACTAATATTTAACAGTACCTTCTCAGGTGTTCTATGTTCACCACTGTAATCCTTTTAACAGTTGAGGTCTTTATTTGTGTGTCTGTTGGGGGCAGTGGTATGTGTTTGTTTTGGGTTTTTAAGTAGAGTTATAAACAGCAGAAGAGCTGTCTCATTAAGCTGCAGACAAGATTACATTGGACATGGAGAACTAAGGAGGGGTGAATATGAAAAATTGAAAATAAGGTTACATATTCAATTATTGAATGAAGTAAGGCTTAATCTTGTGTTTGAAGTACATTCTTAATTAACAAAATATTGTTTGTTTGCAGCATTCCTGTTTTTTGTAATGTTTCTAAGAATGTGATTTTTCCAGCCTTTGTAATGTGCAAATGTTTAGACATACAGCCTTTATCTATACCTTTGTTTCACAGCCCCAATCTTGTTAGCCTTGGTGGCTGGAGAAGCAGCAGGTATCATGGAGAACATCAGTGATGATGTCATTGTTGGACGTTGTCTTGCTATCCTGAAAGGAATCTTTGGAAGTAGTGCAGTACCACAGGTATGTTAGTATTAAAATCAGAGCACAATTACCTCATGCTGGAAAAAACTAGAAGATAACCTATAACAGTACTATAATTGCAGGTGTAGGAATCCATGTGACTGTCATAAGATCATGTGCAATTTTACTGTGTGGAAGTAAATTAATTTTTTTTTTGGGGGGGGGTCTTATTTTCATAACTACAGTGTGTTTTGCAGCTAGTGTTTGCATGTCTTTCTATGATGAAAACAACCTTATTTTGTTGTCAGCAGTTTTGATCAAGCAACAAGGGCCATGTTGCTTAAATTATCCTTTCTTCCTCTTCAAGTCTACAAGTTTTTTTCTCAGGTGATCCCGTACTAAGGGGTGCATACCCCTAGCTACTGAACCCAGTAGTTCCTTTATGCCCCTAACACACTTTCTGCCTCAGTCTTGACATTCATTGCAGAAGAGTTTGCAGTTTGGAGGTTGCCTTAGCATTCATGTGGCTGCCTATATTGCAAACTAGTTTGATGTTAAGTTGTCTATCTCGCCTTCATTCTTGCTGGATGGGTTCGGAGCCGATCCTCGGCTCCGACTCGGCCAATACTAAAGCTCGAGAGCTAATTCCACCGGCTTGAGGCTCCCCCATATCCCACAATGCTAGGCGGTAACTCCTCAGATCTCGTTTGCCGCTTAGCTGACGAGTTGCTCTTTCCAACCGGCTCTGCAGGTTAGTTGCTTTAGATAAAGTTTCTTGTTAAATAGACCCCTTTTAAGTTACTTTTTCATTAGTAGTTAGTTAATTAAGTAGTTTTACACTCCCTTCCAAATTTCTCCCCCTTTTCTAAAAATTTTTTAGGAGTTCCTCCCTTAGGCCTTTAGGCCCCTTCCCATCCCTCCTAGTAGTTGGAGTGACTGTGTTCTTTTAGGGAATTTTTTTGTTAAAATAATTACTTTATTTTAATTTTAGTGTAATCTGTGTGTGTGTGAGTGTAAGTGATTACACTACCTTTTTTCTTAGAGATGTCTAAGGAATCGAAGGTCTCAGGCTTTAAGAAGTGTGACTCGTGCTGTCAGAAGATGTCTCTGACAGACGGTCACACTTGTGTATACTGCCTGGGACCTTTACACCTGCAGGACTCTTGTGCTGTCTGTCATGGTTTCAGCCCTAGAGTCCTGCAGGAACGTAAAAATAAGCTAATTTTAAGAGGCTTATTGAAGCCTGAGGGTCCCCCGACACAGTCCATGTCGGGGAAACCTTCTAAGTCCTCCAGGTAGTCGGCTTCAGCGTCCGAGCCGTCCTCCGGAGGTTCTAAGACCGTTTTAACGGTTCAACCATCGGCTCCGGCCGGAGCCGATGATTCTACACCTACTACACATACTGTGTCCTCGGCTTCGGCTGGAGCCGAGACAGACAAGTCTAAGTCGGCTCCGACACTCTTGTCGGAACCGACTACTAGGAAGAGGTCCAGGTCTCCTTCTATCGGCTCTGTTCATTCGGCTCCAGCCTCACTGCTCTTGTCTGACCGGAGCCATAGATCACACTCCTCTAGGTCCTCCAGACTTTCGGACCATGATTTGCAGAGGGTGGTGAGTAGACTTCTTAAGTCCGAGGCACTGGCCCAGATGTTACACAGCCCGACTCAACAGACGATGGCTGCCCCTGTTCCATTAGGCATTCCTCCTCCGACTCTATCGAGTTTGGAGCCGGTGCTGCTCGGAGCCGAGACTGTGGGAGCGTCGGAACTGATACCTTTCCTTTCAGCGCCGTCGTCTGCTCCAATCTCCTCCTTGGAGGGATCTCGGCGCCGGACTTCCCTCGTCGGCTCCGAGGGGGCGAGTGGCATCAGACCCTTGTCTGACCCCGCTCTCCCTCTCGGTGCTTCGGCGCTGGTTAGTTCGGCTCCGACATCGGCTTCGGAGCCATCCTTGTCGGTGCCGGGGGAGGTTTTCAGCTCTTCGAAGCAGAGACCTCTGGCCCTGCCTGATAGGGGTGCCTTTGAGGTCATACGGAGCGTGTTAGAACCTGGTTCTACTCCACAGTCAGCTCCAACAGCTCCTCCCTCTACAGTGCCTGCAGTGATTTCTTCTCACCCCCTTGCTTCGGACCATAGAGAATCTGCGCCTCAAGTTTCCCCAGTGGGAATTTCCTCCTCTTCCGAGGCCTGTCCTGATCTTGCAGAGGAACCCCCTAGGAAGAGACAGTGCAAGAGGAAGCACATTGACTCCCCTGAGTCTGTCACCTCTGACACTGATTTGGAAGATTCTGAGGGTTCCCCTCGTTCCCCCTCTGAAAATGTCTCCTTTGCAGACATACTGGAAATCCTGAAGCAGAGGGGGAATTGGCCAGCCCTTAACCCTTCAGAGGACGAATCAGTGTACCTTGAGGCGTTTGGTTCTCGACCCTCCACCTCCTGGGTGTCCCCTCCCTTTGACCCACTCATGGAAGTGGTTGCGAGGAAGGCTTGGACGGCTCCTGACTCGGTGGAACCCACCCCTAGGAGACCGGCCAGATTTATTACTGCCCCCAAAGACAAGGAGTTTTTGTCCAAAGGTGTCTCTCTGGATGCCATGGTGGTGGCTGCTGCCACCAAGAAGGAATTAGCGGATCCTTCGGTGCCTGTTCATCCTCCTAATAAGGAATCTAGGACCATGGACAGGTACGGTAAGTGGATGTTTTCATCAGCGACCTTTTCCATGCGTTCGCTGAATTACCTGTGTCATTTCACTCGTCTCCAGAGGGACTTGCTCAAGGAAATGAGTGAAGTGTTGAAGGACCCTTGAGCTGTGGGTTTTCAAGATAGGATAAACTCCCAGCTGGCTACCCTTAATTCAGTGGTTAACTCCTCCATGCGCCTGATTTCGTACACGGCTGATGGAGCGAGCAGGGCCGCAGGTACAGGGGTGGCTTTACGTCGCCATGCCTGGATGCGGCTATGTAGCTTTGCGGACCCTTTCAAGGCGTCGTTCACTAACTCCCCTTTTGACGGATCATCTCTCTTTGGTCCATAAGTGAAGGATACTCTGACAAGGTGCGAGGTAGAAGGTAAGACTCTTTCTGCCGTTGGAGTCCATTTTTCTACTCCTCCTAGGCCTTACCCCAAAGGTCAGAAGGGGGGGGGATGTGGTTCCGCAAACAATCACAGGGAGTCTTACCGGATGCACAGAGTCGTTTTCCCCCTAGAGGCAGAGGGGGGAACAATAATAATAGACGCCGTCCTAGAGGCAGAGGGGGCCCGCAGAATCAGGGTAGTCGAGAAACTTTCTCTGACAAACCCTTTCAGCACCCCTGAGGGGTTGCCCGACTGTCCACTTTCGGAGGCAGTCGGGGGAAGATTATGTCTGTACCCAAAAGCCTGGCTCTCCCTTACTCAAGACAAGTGGGTACAGTCTATCATATCCGAAGGCTACAGAATCCCTTTTATTCGCATCCCAAAACAGTCCGGAAAATCCCTTCCAGACGTTCCACCCAGTCAAAGGGAACAAGCAGCACTAGAAATTTCAAAGCTGCTAGCAAAAAGAGCCATTCAACCAGTTCCAGCAGACCAACAAGGATCTGGAATTTACTTCAAATTCTTTTTGGTTCCAAAAAAAACAGGGGACTGGAGACCCATTTTGGATCTCAGCAGCTTGAACAAGTTTGTCAAAAAAGCAAAATTTCGGATGGTCACGCTGCAGTCCATCCTGCCCTTTCTGGGCCAGGACAACTGGATGTGCTCCATAGATCTCCAGGATGCGTACTATCACATCAAAGTGAACAGACGATCCAGGAGATTTCTCCGCTTCAGGCTAGGGGCCAGTCATTTTCAGTTCAGAGCCCTGCCCTTTGGTCTCACTACAGCCCCCCCGAGTGTTCACCAAATGCATGGCAGTGGTCGCCGCTCATTTGAGGGGCCAGGGATTCCAGGTGTTTCTGTATTTAGACGACTGGCTCCTGACTGCCACCACCAGGCATCTACTTCTCTTAGCCAGAGACTACACCTTACGAACCTGTCAGGCTCTAGGCATCTCGGTAAATTACAAAAAGTCTGTCTTGTCGCCTTTTCAATCTGTTATTTTTATAGGTGCAAGATTAGACACAGTCAGTCTGTCAGCCAGACTCACAGAGCAAAGAGTAGCAGACATTCACAAGCAGGTTTCCCTTCTCTTACAACAGAACAAGATCAAGGTCAGACTCGTTTTGAAAGTCCTCGGGATTATGGTGGCGGCTATTCCTATCCTCCCCTTAGCCCGCTTTTACATGAGGATTCTACAGTGGATGCTTTTCACTCAGTGGTCCTTTCAACTTCTACCAATGTCCCACACTATCAGCATAACTCAGTCATGCAGGAATCATCTTCTATGGTGGGTTACATCCCCCCAACTTCTTCTAGGCAGACCCTTCACCCCCCCCCGGCTGCAACTCTGACAACGGACGCCTCCCTGATAGGGGGGGGGGGGGACATTACCAGGGCAGGACAGTCCAGGGCACGTGGCAGCCGATCGAGTGCCACTTGCATATAAATGTTCTAGAGATGAGAGCAGTGCTTCTAGCATTGCAAGCCCTTCAAGACTCTCTTCCCAAGGGAACTGTAGCAATTCAGACGGACAATATGTCCATAGTGTGGTACATCAACAAACAAGGCAGAACCAAATCTTACCCCTTATGTCGAGAAGCACTCAGACTGTGGCAATGGGCGATCTCTTCTCAGCGCTTCCTGATAGCAACGCACATTCCCGGCAAGTCCAATGTGATAGCAGACAGATTGAGCAGAGCAATTCTCATGCCTCACGAGTGGTCTCTGAAGAAATCAGTGTTGGAAGAAGTTTTTCGAACTTGGGGCCATCCTTGCTGCGATCTTTTTGCCACTCCCCAAAACAGCAGGTGTACCGAGTTCTTCACCCTCTTTCCCCTACCAGGTCATCCCATCAGAGACGCTCTAGCTCACGATTGGCCTCCGGGGCTCCTGTATGCCTTTCCCCCCTTCCCACTGATACCTCAGCTGATTCGGAAAGCCATTGCTCTGAAGGCCTTAATGATCCTCATTGCCCCTTATTGGCCTCGACAAGTTTGTTTTCCCTTTCTTCATCGTTACCTTTTGGCGCAACCATGGCATCTGGACCCAGTTCCAGATCTCTTGATCCATCAATCGGGTCAACTGCACCAATCCCTTTCTTCTCTGAACCTCACAGCGTGGTTCCTCCAATTCCAACCTTAGCCAGGCTTCCCTTAATATCTCACTCAGAAATATTTTGATAGCTTCTCATAAGTCTTCTACCCAGAAGATTTATAGCAGCAAATGGAAACGTTTCTCTTTATGGGCAGTGTCCAAGAAAATAGACCCCTTTACTGCTCCTATTCAGTCCATTCTTGATTTCCTAGCTGAACTTTTCCAAGCAGGTTCTTCTCCTTCTACTATCAGAGTTCAATTGGCGGCTATATCTAATTTTCATGTGGGAGTGTCAGAGTCTACTATCATGTCCCACAAACTCTGTAAAGCCTTTCTGAAAGGAGTCTTTCTCCTTAAGCCCCCTGTCAAGGATCCACCTCCTCCATGGGATCTGAACTTGGTTCTAGCATCTTTAATTCTACCCCCCTTTGAACCTGCAGCTTCATGTTCTATGAAGTTGCTGTCTTGGAAAACGCTTTTTCTAATAGCCATCACTTTGGCTAGAAGGGTTTCGGAGCTTCATGCTCTATGCTGTCGTCCTCCGTATCTAATTTTTCACAAAGATAGAGTTTCCTTGCGTACCAATCCATCCTTTTTGCCTAAAGTGGCCTCTCAAACAAACCTGAATCAAACTATTGCTCTTCCAGTTTTTTTCCCCATTTATGGTAACAGGTCAGAACAAAAATTGCACTCTTTAGATGTTCATCGCCAACTAAGGTATTATTTAGACAGGACTAAACAGTTCAGAAAAACAGACCAACTGTTTGTTTCCTATGCAGAAGGCAAGATGGGTCTTCCAGTCTCTAAAGTGTCACTTTCGAGATGGCTTACTTCCACGATTTCCTATATTTATGAGATCAGACACCAACAATTGTCCTCTAAGCCGAGAGCTCATTCTACAAGGGCATTAGCCACATCCATAGCCTTTCAGCATAGGCTTCCTATTGATTCTATTTGTTCAGCAGCAACTTGGGCTTCACCTCATACCTTCATTTCTCATTACAAGTTGGACATAGCCTCCAGAGACCGTGCCAACTTTGGTTCCACTGTTCTCAAGAGTCTGTTCCGATAGGCCACCTGGGACAAGGTGCTAGGGACGCGGTCCCATCCAGCAAGAATGAAGGCGAGATAGACAACTTAACATTAAGAAGTTATGTACCTACCATAACGTTCCATGTTAGTTGTCGTCTTCTCGCCTTTTTTCTTGCGTCCCACCCTCCTTCCCCCTAGACAGACCTAGAGGAGATGATTTTGTGACCTCTATAATCTTTTCTCCCACTGTTTTTACCACCTGTATATTTTTCCTGTGTTAGGTTTAAGTCACCTCACATTCAGCCCTATAGAGGTGGATTACCCTTCTCCATAGTATGGAGCCCTTTTTCTTGCTTGGCCTAGCTTTCAAACGAGATCTGAGGAGTTACCGCCTAGCATTGTGGGATATGGGGGAGCCTCAAGCCGGTGGAATTAGCTCTCGAGCTTTAGTATTGGCCGAGTCGGAGCCGAGGATCGGCTCCGAACCCATCCAGCAAGAAAGAAGGCGAGAAGAAGACAACTAACATGGAACGTTATGGTAGGTACATAACTTCTTATTTGGCGTTGTGTCTGTAGGACAGAAGCATGAAGTGGAGCACTGCCACAGTTGCTAGCATTTCAATTGTTCTACCATCTGACAAAGTCGAGCACTTTCCCTCCTGTGTTGCTACTAAGATAAATGGCATCTGTTGAAACTGCCCAGCATGAAGGTGATCAGAAACATCTTTCCTGTAATCCCTAGTTTTGGGCATCCTTAAAATAATGAAAACAAAGCTGGCAAACTATTGTCACAACCTCTTGTTCTTTATCTCTGATCTCACATATTGCAGCCTTATCCTCTACTATTAAAGGTTTGAATTTACATCAGTCTTCTACTTCAGATGACTAAGGGCTCAGCTGGCAATTCACCCTAGGCATCTACGTTGTTGGAGTTGTAATTTGGGTGAAGGTAACCTTCCTTTCCAGGTCAACTGTCAGGAGCATGCCTCTGACTTGCTGAATCCTAGGGAGAAGGATGTTGTCACCTGGCGACAGTTCGACTGTAGCAGTAGAGACAGATGACTCTTCTCTCCTGGCCTTTTTTTTGAGATCCAGCTGGGCTTGATAGTCTAATTTGAAGAGAATCTCCAAAGTTGTTCTGTTCTAATGGCTGTAGTTCAGGCCTTATACTTCAGGCAGTTGTTAAAGTTTTGGTGGGTCTTTTCCACATAGTACAAAAGTGCAGTTTTGGCAAACATGGCCTGTCTTGATGCTAGCAGTAGGCATGTTAAAAGTCTGTCATGTTCCTGTGTGTAAGTAGCTTGTCATCTGACACTTCTGTTTCATTTGTAAAATATTACAAAGACTTGTGTGTACAAGGGTGCCCTGCATAGAGATAGGGTTGTTTGGGTTCTCCTTTACCATCTGCTGCTTGTGCAAGGACTGAATGCCCAGAAGCCATTATGTCAGAGGAACGAATAACGTGTTCTCTGCTTTGGATGTCTCCTCTTTTTAGAGAAACATTGACGTTTGTGAAATTCATGTATTGGCTTGTTGCCTCCCCCTTTTCTTACTTGTAAAACACCTAAATAGGTTTCTGGTGAAGGGGGAGGAGGGATTGTGAATCATTTCTATTACTGTAAAGCCTGTTATCAGCATATGACATATGTGCCACCTGTAAGCATCTGGATTTTGCTTTTGCAGTATCCAAGAAGGCAGAATGACCCCTGTAACAGTGGTAGTTCTTTGAGTTTGCCCCTTCTTGGAGAGCATAAGCAAAGATGACTGACTTCTTGAGGTGACAGCCAGATCTTGGACATTGTAATTTCTGTCCCAGAAAAGCTATGCTTTTAAAACAAGAGGCCTGTGCAGTACTATTGAAATAGACCCAGATTGTAGTATTAAAATGGGCTATTTGCCCCTTAGAATGAGGACCGAGGTCATAATGGTCAACTGTTCTTGCTTTAAATGTTATGGAATATTTATGTCCCATCCTGAACCTCGTTGATTTTAACAAGTGCATTTGCCCTGATTTTTCATAGTAGTGACCTGCTAGCAGTTAAATGAATGGCATAGCAGGATATGATGATGCCTTTTGGGATTTCTGTGTCTTTGTGTCCACACATGAGTTTCCTTTGATTTGTGCTGGGTGGGTGCCATTTAACTTACAAATTGTTGCTGTTTGTCTTCAACAACCAGAGTGATCACCAAGGTACTTATGGTGGTAGCCACTATGCATGAAAACCCTTTTGTTCCTCTGTCAATATGCTGGCTTTGTAGCCCTGTTGACACACACTTGGATCTTTTTTTCAAGGTAAACCCCTCTCATCTTGCCATGGACTGGGTAGGCTGCCCACACCAGTTGGAAGGTGCACATTCTTTTACTGAAGCTGAAACCATTGCAGTCCCCAATGAGGGACCTCTTCAGTGAGATGAAGAACTCATTTCAAGTGCTTTATAGTTTTAAGGGAATTAGTGGGCATCTGCAAAAGCCAGTTGGAGATGCAGGCAGTTCTTCTGGTCCAAAGCTCTCTAAAGGGAAAGATGCATCTGGAGCCTCTCCTGATTATGTCCAACACCCTGTCAATGTATGGTTTCTGAGCAAGTAAGAGGAGAGACAGTGGTACCCCTTGTGTAGAAATTGCAGTGCAGGTCTGATCATAAGCTGTAAATGAGAGCACAGTTACTTTGTTTACTGTTTCTTAACCAGACAAATGTCCTGGTCTACTGACCCTTTCCAGCCAAGGCCCAGGCTCCAGAGGTGAGCATTATACACTGAACTGAACTTAGAGCATAACTGATATGGATCATTTGAATTATACGAACTGAGGTTGGTAAATTTAGCATTGTATAGATTAAACAATAAAATATGATTTTGCAGAGTTTAGGCAGTCAAGTTGTAAGGTATTACATTTTATATATAGAATTTACAGTTAAAAATTGGTGTGTCATTGTATTGTCAAGTTGGGACGGTAGTTAACCATTGTTTTTAAAACACAGTATTTCAGTTTGTGGGCAAAATGGATATGTTGATGGATTCCTTTACCTTCTTTTCCAGTCCGTTTTGGAGCTGAAGATGCAACATCCATGTTGCGGAACACACTTGATAGTGATCTGTTTACCACACGAGTGAATGTGGGTCACCCCTTATTTGCTCTGTGCAGCACAGAAAAAAGGAGAATAGTGATGGATGCAGTCTTATTTTCATGCAGGGGAAATCCCTTTGTGCCATCCTCCAGCTCTACATCTAATGGTATAATTGAGGGAAAAGGAAAAAACTTATACTCTTTGCTGCTGCTTCTCTGCTAAGAAAGATGTATTTTTAGGTTGTCCAGTGTTTGATCATACAGGAAGCCATCCCCGTGGAACTAAGGAAGACCTTATAGTTGGTGTGATGCCCGAGTCCACATTAAGGCTTAGCTGCCATAGACTTTCTGTTCCTTTTTTACCTCCTGGGTGGAGAGTCAGAGATGATGATGGCTTACCAGGAAGCCTTCCATCTGACAGAAGTATTGTGGCATACAAAAGAGTTTCTCTTTTTGGGTACAGTGGTATGTTTTGCTTCTTCAGTCAGTATGCAACTTTCCTGACTTGTGCCACCTGCGTAACTTTATTGGGAGTAATTCCACAGTGAAATGATTTCTCCTATTTCTGTCCACTGTAACCATCCTTGTGATAGACAGCATTGTGGTCCAGCATTGAATGAAAGCATTGTGGTCCAGCATTAAATGGTCAGGCATTGGGCTTGTGCAGTATTACCTTTTTGTGAGAAACCTCTCCTTTCTAGGATTTGAAAACGAGAACTGATGATCTTGCCACTCTCAAGTTTTGAACTTGCTAGTTCTTTGATTTGAAGTTTCCATCCACCCACAACCCCTTTTTTTCCCATATTTGCACATGGGGTCGGGGTGTCACTTCAACAGTGACAGTCATCTAGAACCAATGTTTACACCACCAGGTGGCTAGCCCTGTCACGGCATTTGAAGTTTGTGTCTTGAAAAATGGTTTTCTTGGTGACCGGCATGTCTTTCTGAATCTTAAACCCATGTCTAGCAAACTATGTATGCTCTTTTCACAGGGATCAAACATCCCATAAGAAACATTCCTTATTTCCCCCTGAAAGTGGTTTCAGAACCGTCTGTAAAACAGCCCACTTATCTCCTGGTTGTCTTTGTTGGAGCAGAAATTAGAGGAGAACTAGCCCTTAACATCCTGGATGAATAGAAGTAAATATAACACCTGAAGTAAAAGCATATGTTAAGCAATGCAGAATTATTGTTGCATCCTTTGGTTCATGAAAAGAACGTCCAGCATTTAACAAAGAAGACCTTTCCAAGTGGCTTGCCAACTGTATTATCTTTCATCTTCAGGCAGCATACCACCCATTGGAAAATGCTGTTGTCCAAGGCCACTACACAGTGTGTGGATGCTTCCAGAGCTTGTTTCAGTAATGTACCCACCACAAGTATTTGCTTATTGGTATCAGTTCATACCTTCATTAAACATTATTACTTGGACATGATTTCAGGAATTGGGCTTCCTTTGGTATCCCAGTGCATCTTCACTCAGCTTTGTGGCCATGTGCCATCCACTGCCTCTCTGGGGATTGTACTAATTGCAATTCTTCCCATTGTTAGACTTAAGAAGAGGAGGTCATCTTCAGTCAGACATGATTAGTCTTCAGATATCTGTCTGTGTAGGGATTGCTGTGTGCTGTTTTTTTGTCTCCATCTGCATTTTCCTGGAAATCTGGTAAATGTGTGTCCTTATATGAAGTAGGTTTCACTTTTTCTTTTATGGTTTTCAAAAATATGCCCAGTCAGTGATTGATGATGAACTGGTTGTCTCGTGAAGTAGGTAAAGTCTCCTGATGTGGTGCATGACATTATGTACACATAGTGACTTGCAGAATTGAGCCTTTAGAGGAAATATACATTTTAAGTGAAAATGAGAAGATATGCACAATTTTAGATGTACCAAGAAGTGTCCCTTTTACAGACTAGTTGATGTAGTAAGAACGTAGTAGCAGTTTTATCTCTGTTGCCCCATGGAACCAAGCAATTATTACAGAAACTCTTTTCAAGCAGGTTATTAATTGCAATATATTTTAACCATCAGACAAGCAGATGGACTAGTCAAGTAAAGTTAAGAGCTGAAGATCAGACGACAGTGTGGAGAAAAATGTACATTAAAAGTATGTTTCTCCATTGCAGACATTTGTGCTAATCTACTTGATCATTGGTTCACTCTGTCACCAAGCATTACTGCTTAAACCTTGACTCAGAGTCAAACCTCCTTTGGCATTTTGGTGCTTCAGGACTCGAGCCTTCTGAACCTTTGCCTTTTGATTCTCTTCTGGTTTCTGTCTTTGGGGGTTAGTGCTGTTAGATATTATTCCCAATTATAGATTGTATATGGATGGTCACCAATACCAGATGCATGAGCTGTGTGCTCATTATAAAAATTGATCAGTGAAGGGGTCCTCCTTTGTTGATTGTTATCCTTCTGCCATTCCCACATTGTCTGGACAGCACTGCCATCTCTCAGTTTTTCTTGAAGCTCACTGCAAGTTGAACATGTAGATTTTTGTGCAGTACTTGTTTTTCTTTGCTTTATTATGCTGCAGGAATGTGTTTACTCAGTGGTAAGATGCATAGTGGTGAACACAGGAGTGAGGCACTAGTTAGTAGTGCAGAGCATATTAAGGGGCTTTGCTTCCTTAAGCAGAAGAACATCAGAGAGAGAAAAAAGCCTAATTGAAGTGGGGTAGCTATTAACAGTTAAGGTGAGAATATGCATCTGTTATGTCCTTAAGTTAAATACGTGTATATGTCTAGCTAGCTCTATATACTTGTACGTATTTAACGTATGGGGCGTATAACTTTAAAAAAGTAATGAGCTAGTTACAGGTGGCTGCATGTAATTGTAACACACTTTTTTCCAGAGTGCTCAATCTGATTAAAGACCTCAGAAGTAGGCTACCATTCAGACATTACATGACATTAGAGAACTGTATCTATAGAAGTAAAGAAACGCGTTTGCTTTCAAGATTTTGTGTTTGGAAGTGCAAACGTGTAGTGTATGATGGGAAAAAAGTGGTATAACAGAAAACTGGAAGTTTTACTTCCAGAAATTTGATTAATTCCTCACTGTAGCAGGATTAGCTGTGTAACCTGAGAAGGTGTACAGTATACCACATTTCCTGTACATTGCCACATAAGAGGCTTTGTAGGTGTTTGATTCTTTGAGGGAAAATTAAATTGTAATTAAGGTGAAGTACAGGAGGAGTTATGAGCACAGAAAAATTATAATGTATTGTGCATTTTATTCTTTACTAGGTCCTTCAGAATTTATGGATGTTGATGGTAATCCTAAAGAAGAGAGCAAAGACTTGTTTTGTTAGCCTTTTTCTCTCATTTTTGTTTTCTACCCCTGACTGCTCTTTTGACCTGGTCAGTCTGTTCATACCATCGGCTTTGTTCCCTGGGGATAGAATTGAGCATACCAGGAGCAGTACTGTTATCTCTAAGTATGATCAGGGTTTTACATTAAGCCGTCTCTTTCCTTGCACATGCTAATTTACATACAAGTGAATGGCATGCAGTGAGCTTTTGCAGTGCACGTCCATGCCTCTGAGTGTGATGTGATCAGATGTCCCTATAACTCTTGAAGACGTTCATCTAAAGGTGATCACTGGTGAGCATTGGGTATTCTATTTTGGAAGGTGTGCCCTAAGCGCACACTTCACCCCTGCCCCCCCTGGGGGGGAGAAAACATTCTAAGTTATTTCATTCCGTCTTCCCTCATACCACCTCCGGCTCCTTGTCTGACAAAAGAGTTAGCTAACCGATCCAAATACTAAATTTGATGAGATGTCTGATTCATTGATAAAACAACAAAAATCACCAATGGCTCTGGTAAATCTGCCTCACATCCAAGTACACTATATACACAAAAAAGTGAGTCACAGGATGAACAAAGCATGTGGTTGTATCACCAACAGAGAGAATGTATCTCAATGGTTTTGAGGTTCAGGACTGACCTGAGTTTGGCCCTTTTGTTGTGACCCATCCCTGTTGTGCTGTAAGGTGGCTTTTGATTACATCAGGTTTGCTTAAACCGGTAGGCTAGTCTGTCATGAGTTACTCCGTGATTTGGCTCATTACTGTGCATGAGTTTGTCAGTCATAATTTATCATCCTTTGTTTTTATTAAGTATATGTTTAGTTTTCCACTGGTAAAGCACGTTATTGAAAAGTTGATCTGATGGGGACGAGTTGGTGGACAAAAGTGCTTGTCATAAATAAAAGCTGATTTATTCCAGTGAATATCTGCTTTAGTTTATTTTTTCAGTACTTTTATAGAAGAGGAATTATCTGAAGTTTTACAATGTTTATTACTGTTGCTTATAATTCTGTTTGAGATTTTATTTTTAATTTTTCTCAAAAAGGGAAGTGAAGACAGTCTGCTATTTTCATGCTGGGGACTGCTAACTCCTCATATCGCTGCTATGGTTTATGTTCCGACTCATTAATAAGAAAGAAATAGTTTGTAATTCAAGAAGTGATGAAACTAGAAGAAGGTTTTTAAGAGAAACTGATATGACTTTGTCATAACTAGGGATGTTAAATTAGTAGTATATTCTTAAAATAATTAGCCAAGCAAAATGAGTATGGGTGATACTGAATGTGAATAAAGAAAAAAGTGTGTATTGCAGCAACAATAGATATGAAAAAGAGCCTGATGACTTCGGTTCTAGATTGGCAGTCGAGAGTGAATTAAATTCTGTCCTCTTCCATAACCAATGGCAACCTTTTCCTTCATCCAACAGTAGATTATTTTAATTTAAAAATAGAACGTGAGGCAAAAAGCATATATTTTTACTACAGAAAGATCAGTGGCTTGTTGGGCATAAAAGAGAAAACACACCAAGTAGGAAGTGGTTGCATTAATTGGCAAAGGAGCTGTGACTCGGTCAGTAATTTGGAACTTAACACTAAACCTTCAACACCACCAAATGCAATAGAGATGCATGCAGAAGTCATCAGAAGTAATGCAGTTTATGCAGGAAATTCTCACAGTTGGTGGCAAGGTATTCAACTATATGGACAAGCTGCTGGACAAAACAATTAGCTGTAGAACAAACCCTGACGCCACATTCTGATCACGTTGGAGAGATTGATGTAGTCCTAGCTGATCTAACACACAGGGTGACAGCAGTGGAATCTCAGGTAATAATTGTTGGAAGGTTGCCAAGTTGATGCTGAAGATAGGGATATGAGGAAGAACCTACTACATTTTAATGTGAATTCTTGAAAATTTAAAAGTGACCAACTGCCTGGGCTTTTGACACCTTTATTGAGTTATCACTTAAGACTTGGGTAAATATACATTATTACAAAAGAAAACAAGCCATATTAACATGTTCCCAGTTACAGATCTACATCACATGAAGTGTTTTGTGTAACTGTCATTAATCAACATTACATAAATTGCTCAATTCTGCTTTCCCTTAAACCTGACTCCTCCTCCAAAACATTATTGTGCATGTATTGTTCCCACAATTTCCATTTTTTCTACGTATTTGCTCCTTACCATTTTTAAAGATCCTACTTCTAGTTCTTTTCTCTCTGTTAGAATATTCAGTATTTCAAATAAAATTGGTTTAATTTCCATTTTCTAGTACTTGCGTTTTTGGTAGCCACCAGAATTAAATTTAACAAGGCCGAAATATGTTTAGGAATTCAGATCCTGTATCCCAGCTTAAAAAAAATATATATATATATATATATATATATATATATATATATATATATATATATATATATATATAATTTTCTAATGTTGCACCTATTTCCTCACTCAGCATTTCTGACAGGACTCTGTAGGGAATTTGTAATGTCTGCCAACTCATTACACACCCAAAACATACGTTTCCAATTACCTCTTTCTGTCCCATCACATCTCCAGCATTTGCCATGTAAGGAAAATACTTTGAGTAGTCTTTGGGTATAAAAATACCCATGCAAATACTTCTTCCAGACTGTTGATGTTTGGGAGCCATATATGTATATATATATATATATATATATATATATATATATATATATATATGGGTCTACTACTAATTACCGACACGACGATTCCCCGACAGAAAACTCCCCGACGCCAGATGACCGACAACACACAAACCCGACAACGCAAAACACCGAACACCATTACACCGAACACCATTACACCGACACACGGAGCGTAAACAACACGCGACACTACATAGCATACACACTAGCCCTGACCCAAACCCTAACCCTAAGGTCCGACACTATCGCACACTTCACCTACCTGCACCCTAACCCTAACTCACTTAACCCACCGCTAGCCCAAGCTCGACACTAGCACACATCACCTACCTGCACCCTAACCTAACTCACTTAACCCACCCCTAGCCCAAGCTCCGACACTAACGCACACATCACCTACCTGCACCCTAACCCTAACTCACTTAACCCACCCCTAGCCCAAGCTCCGACACTAACGCACACTTCACCTACCTGCACCCTAACCCTAACTCACTTAACCCGTCCCTAAACTACAGTCCCTCACTAGCACACACTTACCTTACCCGAACCATACCTCCGACACGAACACACACTCACCTTTCCCACAGCCTAACCCGACATCCCACAATCTCGAGCACTTACCTGACCGCTCTAACTCCGTCACCATCGCACACTTACGCGTCGCGTCGCACATTCCCTTGTCGGTCTTTCCGGTGTCGGCAAATCACCCTGTCGGTATACTTACCTGTCGGTCATCTGGCGTCGGGGAGTTTTCTGTCGGGAAATCGTCGTTTCGGGCATTAGTAGTAGACCCATATATATACATATATATATATATATATATATATATATATATATATATATATATATATATATATATATATATACTGCCATTGTTTCCTTGTGAATTGCTTATCCAGTCACTCTTCTCAGTCTTTTCTAATCTTCCCTGATTGTCTGGTTCTTATAGTTATTCTGCAATCACTTATATGCTGTACTAATTATCCCTTTTTAACAGCGCTTCTGTTCTAGGTTCAGCTAAAAACTCTACTAGAGCAGGTCTTTCACTTAGGATTCCCCCTATCCCTTTCTATTTGCTTGTATTCTGATGTCAATCCCTGACAAGGGAGGGCAGTCTGTAGCCTGCAGTCCAAACGTCATCGTGATGTCTTCCCATTCTTTTACTTTCCCCTGTCTAGATATTTGCTCCCAGTACCTTGGTTCCTTAGCCAATTTTCTCCAGCAGATTACTGTCCCTGTTGCCTGTTCTGTTTGCATTCATCCCTGTCATTAAAATCTCCTTTCTTGTGTTGACATAGTTCTAGGATACTTTCTGCCACTTTATGAATATACTATTCTTTATGGCTGTTGTGATTCTCCTTAAGGATCTGCATCAAAATCCCACACACTCCTTATTTCTTGAATTCCCCTCTGCTTCATCATCCCTTTCCACTTTGAATTATAGCTTTCTGTTTGTGTTATGAACTGTGTAGCTCTAAAATATACTTTTAAATTAGGTAATCCTAAACTACCTTGTTTTTTGTAAAGATTAACTAATTCCACTTGAGCCTTGCCATTTTTTCCTCCCCAGTAAAATCCTTCAACTCTTTATTAATTACTGTCCATAACTTCTCCTCTGGTTGATGAAAATATGCCTGACCTGTATGTAAAACTAAAGGGACTAAAAACATTTTCACTGCTTGTATCTTGCCAGCCATATCCAAAAACAAGTTTTGATTTTCTCAGTTTTTGCATTATCTTTTTAGTCTCTTCCCACATATCCTTAGTTGCCATAACAGAATCCTTTGTAACCCATAAGCCTAAATACTTCATTGGTCATGTCCACATAAGTATAGATATTGCTGAACCAATTCATGTGTGGGTACATAATTTACAGCCATAGCCTCTGTTTTTACCTTCATTAATTTTAGATCCTGAAAAGATTTGATACGATCTCAAAATGTTCCACAGCACTGTCCTTTTCTGGTATTATCAATTATAAAATACTGTCTCCAAATAAAAGCCAACTTATCTTGATTACTATACCAATTATATCCTTGAATTTCTGAGTCCCTTATTTTCTGTGCCAGTGGCTCTAAGTATAATAGAAAGAGACACCCTTGCCTGGTTCCTATGTTCAGACACAGCTTATCATAGACGAACACGGCCACTTTAATTTTTTGCCTCCGATCCTGCATATATCCTTCTTATTAACCTCATTTTTGTATCGGGAAAAGCAAATGCTTCCATTGCCCTATTCATAAAATCCCAGCTTACTTTGCAGAATAATTTCTCTTCATCAGGACCTACCAACAGTGGTATTTTCTTACATTCTGCTTCCCTCCGGATCATCTTTTTTATTTATGTCAAATGTTTGCCTTCCCTCCACAAAATTAAATTGATCCATAGCTATCAAATTTTGGCAACACCTTTGCCATTCTTCTCGCTGTTATGTACATAAACACATTATAATCATGCTTTAAAATTTAAATGGGCTTTTATGAAACTTGGCTCTTTACTGGCTTTAGATATTACAGCCATACAGCTTTCTTCCAGGATATTCATGCTTCCACTCATTTTAAATTACTGTTAAATAAAATATTCCAGATCTTTATCACTTCCTACTCTCCTACATTTCACACTTCTATAGGAATACCATCTATTATTGGAAACTTTCCTGCAGATTGATTATATGTCACTATTTTTATCTCATTTCCTCCTAAGTTAACTGTTAATTGTTGAGCCTCATCTACATCCAACCTTGGCATACTTAACTTTTCCATAAATATTTCTATTTATGCTCTTTTTTTCATTTCCACATTTTTTTGCTTTATACAAATTTTCAAAAAAAAATATGAAATATATGTAAATACCTCTACTGTGAATATCTGGTTGTTTTTCTTGTTATAGACTCATTTAAATTGGCAACTACCCTTTCTATTTTCTCTTGCTTATTCATTGTGCTGAAAGTTTTTGTACTCTGGAATTATCAAAAACAGTTAACAGTCTTTCTAAACTTATGCGTATTATTTAGATGCTCCCTTATTTTCTCTTTAGCACTCTGCAGTTACTCCTCTCGTTCTGTACGATTCCCTTTTTTCCAGTGCTTTAACCTATGTCAGCCCTTTCGTAAATTCTTAATCATATTTCTCCTTTTATTTTTACCCTATTTTTAAATTCTATTTTCACTTTATCATTCTCATTAATTATAACGTCTGAAGAAATTTCTGGCTTCCCTAATAACTCAAATAATTTCTACCACCATTCCTTAAATTCCACTATTTTTAACAAGTAAGTGGGGAAGCACTAGTGTCTCATTTCTACTTCATTAAAATGCATTTTTTATCTTGGTTATCTTAGTGTTATTGGCACATGATTTTAAGTAGTTATTGGATGTGTGTTAAATCTTTCAGTTAAATGCACATGCTCCTGTGAAATATAATTTCTGTCTGTTCTAACCCAGTTAATGTACCTTTGGTAGTAATGTGTAAATTCTTTCTGAGCTCCTGTTACTGAATTCACTTCTTCTATACCAAATATTTTCATAAATTTCTTCATAAATCTACCTTCTTTTTTAACATTTTCTCTTCTAGGTCCCCCCAGATATATTCTCACTTTTGAAAATCAAGTTCCAGTCCCCACCTGTAAGTAATATTCCCTGCTGAAAGGTGATTATTTCTTCTAAATTATTTTAAGCACCATAATACCCCAAATATTCTTAAGCTCCATAATAGTTATAGGTGAAATTTAAATACATGCTGGCATAATCCTCCTCCATTGCCAATAGCACGTTACTACCACAAATCTACCATTATTATCTTTTTCCCCCCTCTATTCTATCACTGTTGGAGCCCCCCCAGCATTTATTATACATACTTCCCTTTTCCTTTGTCCATAGTATTCCGCTGAATATCCATCCTGAAATCATTTCTTTAGCAGATTCCCATGCTCACATCCTTCCAAATGTGTCTCCTGTAGCATTGCTATTTGCACTGTGCATTTCCTAATAAAACTCAGTACTCTTAAATTTTTGTGTACATCTGTGAACCCATTCACACTCAAATATGATATGAATAGAGTAGCCATTATGATAAGAAGTTGTTATATTCACCTGTTATATAAGTCAGCTTCTTAAAATGTTTCTTTTCAGTTTTTGTATTAAATGCACCCTCCAGTGTTTGGCAGGGATGATCCTTTAAATGGTGATTTCTTGTCATCTCCCATTTGAACCGATATCACATTTTGCAATACTTTTTGTTTTAATAAAAACCCTCAAGCAAAAAAAAAAAAAACATTACCCGTTAACTTACACACATGAAATTATGTACATCTTCAAATAATGAAGTTTAACCCTCCAGATAGGAACAATTGTCCCTGATTGTCAGGCATTACCTAACCTAAAGTTAAGGTTATGCATGCTAAAGTGCATGTTATAGCCTGTGCTCCTAGTTACACTAATTGCTTTTTGTTCTTTTCTTATATTTATTTCTCTTCCAAATGTGAAAAACAACTTGTATGGTTTGAGAAAACATTAACTTTTAGCCTTGAGAAAAAGTGCGGTGTCTATCTTTAAATAAAAGTAATTATAAACTGTGCTAGTAAATGCATTTGAGGTATTTGGGTACTAGAAAAACTGTTATCCCTTATTCACTTCCTGTAATTTCAAACTTTTCTTTCTTTTTTTTTTTTTAACTAAGCTGTTTACCTTTGTTCCTTTTAATTTTACATTTCTCTTAGAAAACAACATCCAGAGCTCTAGAGATTTATTGCCTGGGTCCGTAGTCAGCTGGTCTGCATGGAAACGTAAGAAAAGAATGTACTGCTGCCCCTGTTGCTGACATCTCAATTCACACTGAGCATTTATTTGCTAGAGGACAACTTTTCATTACATTCACAGTTTCTCTTCTTTGTAGCACACATACTTAGGCAAGAAACTTTAGATAAGCCTAGGGCATTAATCCAAGCATTCACCTATGCACAAGAAAGTGAAAACATCTCTGCTGTATATATAATCATTGCACTTTTATACCCCATTCTCCATGATCCTCGGATGTTTTTGAGTTTTTATAACATTGTACCAGAGTAGAGGGGTTGCTGGATGAGCATGGATATATATAGATCACAAGCTTGTCTAATGTATGTTGACTGTACTTAGAAGTAAGATGTGATTCCTTTCATTCAGAGCCTTATGTTCAGAGTTTGTAACATTTTTAACCATTGGGTGGGTTTAGAATTTTGAAAGCTGACTCGGAAAATAAAAAAATAAATAAACAGGGAAAATCTTTCAGCTGTATTGAACCTGGATATGAAAGCTGACTTCATATTCTTGCTGGTGCTTATTTGAAATATTTACTCCATAGAGCAGCTCTGTAGCAAGTAAAAAAAAAAAAATCAGCCTGTACAATTTTAAAAGGTGATGAATGTTTGAGCTACAAGACTCCTAGTCGTTCATTTTCTGGACTTGCTTTCTCGCCACTTAAGCAATGCTTGCTTGAAGGTCTGCTGGATGAGGATATATCCTAACAAGTTAAACACCCCCATGCTCAACTCTGTGATCATGGTTTTCTCATTTCCCCACTTGGTTTGCTACTGTGCACTGGCATTGATATCTTTATTTTAGGATTTTTTCCTTTTGTTTGTGGCCATAGAGTTGTTAAATCAAATGATTGTGCCTCCCACACACTGTAGGGGGTGCTGACAGCTTTCTCACTGCTTAAAAAAATAAATTTTAGTGCATGTCAGCAGGCAGCAGGTTGAGTCCTTAGGCAGTTTAACTTGGTGGGTTGAATGTCTTGGGTTTTGCTTCAAAATACTGTAGTGCCTATTACTTTAAAAATTATTTTGATGTATTGTTCTGAAAGAACGACTTGAAGACTGCTTGACTTATTACTGAAGTGAGGCATTCTTCTTTTGTTATGAAGCAGCCTTTTAAATTCATGCCAAACAAAATTGAAATACCCTGTTAGAATTCATAGTATCTCAATTAAAAAAAGTGCATCTAAGTAACAGTACTTTGTCAATATGTATACTGGTGTGGATTTCTATGTATGAATAAATGACTTCACAGTAAATCATCAGTGTACTGTGACTGATGTCTGTTTTATCAAAGATAACTGATCAAACAAACGCAATGGAGCAGAGTGAAAACAGTTAAAATAAGTACTTTTGGCTGGGGGCAAGCCCTTCTGTACCCCCCGTGTAGAGCATTGTGCCCCTGACACCCCCCACTAACTTAAATATACACACCCCAAAATCACACACTTCTGGAAAAAAGTCACATTTGAGTCCATGCAATTTCTCAGAAATATTACCCTTCCATTCATCCTTTTTGAAGTGAATTTAGTTTCATCATCACATAAATTAAAAAAATACATTCAGAAAGATTACAGTTCAACCAGGTGTGGGGGTGGGGCTGTGTAAAAAAAAAAAAAAAAAATATATATATATATATATATATATATATATATATATATATATATGAGAGAGCGATATATATCACACAAATAATACGGATATACTGGAAATATCTAAATTACAGAATGTTAATGTCCTTAATGTCAACACACAATAAAAAAAATGACAAACAGCATATGTTGTGAGACATAATCTTAGAGCATGCAACTAAAAAAGTTTTCAGGGGGCAAGCACACCCTACACATCTCCTGCTACATTTAAATATTCCAGAATTGCAAAGTACCAGGGAAAGGGCATATTCCTCAGCCTAAGTATTGTAGCAGTCCCTCACAACTGTTGATCAGCTGCTGTTTTCTGCCAAATTGTATCTACAAAACAGCTGTCAACTATACCAACAGTAAACTTATGATGCCTCCTCTATATGTATGTATGTATATATATATATATATATATATGTGTGTGTGTGTGTGTGTGTGTGTGTCTGTACATATGTTCATAAATGTAAAAGCACAAGAGAGCTGTACGTAGCTTTCCCTCCACGAGTGCATGGAGCAAAATCAGCTGCGTCCACCCAAGCCCGTCTGTCATTTTGGTCAAC